>NC_134892.1:17744815-17792315 GCF_041734735.1 Babylonia areolata
AGTAGAGCGTCCAAAACAGAAAGGGTAAATTTTTAGCAATGTTTTTATATTTTTTTTTTTATAGGTCGATTTAAAGATACCAATCCAAAACAGCCCATGCACGTAAAAGTCGAGAACGTGATCTTTTATTTGACAGGTCCATCAAGTCTATTCGTTGTAAGGAGCAATGTCTGTAACATATTTTTTGTCACCAGCCCTCTCAGACCAGACGCAGACGCCGGCCAACTTTTTTTTTTACCGCGCTGCGTTTTGAAGAGCGAAGGTTACTCCACTTCGGGCGATCAGTTTCACTCACACTGCCTTACACACAAAAAAGAAACACTTACAGGAAAGAAAAAGATGGTTTTATTTTATGATATATTTTTCAACTCGATGTATGCAGTATTGCGCTTGCTAGGGCTAAGTGAAAAGTTATAAAGATTCGATCCGTCAGCCATAGTTACACAGCAGAATGATGATGACGTCACTGTGATGATGGCGTCACTATGATGGCGTAATTATGATTGTGTCACTATGGTGGCGTTACTATGATGACGGCAGTACTGTGAGGATGGCGTCACTTTGATGGCGTCAATATGACATTACAACAACGGCGTCACTATGATGGTGTCACAATCATGGCGTCACTATGATGGCGGCAGTGCTAGAAGACAGAGGTATGAGGGACACATTCAATATCCATCCAGTCCACCTACCCTGCCTACCTCCCTCAACCACCCACACACCACCGCCACATCCCTCCCGTTTCTCCTCAACCCCTTAATTTCTGTGTGAGTCACAATGAGAAAGCGTAGAGAGGGAACACGTGCGACACGCGCGTAGCACGTGCTTGCTACCACAGCCTCCACCACCCCCGCTCCCTCTCTCTCTCTTCCCCCCCCCCCCCCTCACCACCCCCCTCCCCTCCCCCCCACACACACACACACATCACACACACAAGAGAGAGAGAGACAAAAATCGTACATAAGGACATGCATTATGAAGAACACACACACACACACACACACACAGACGGACAGACAGACTGATAGACAGAGAGCGAGAGGCTGACAGATTAGGCCACACGGGTAACAGAAAACAAGGTCCCCCGGTTCAGATGGGAGCAGACAGGGACCATAGCGGAAAAGCTGAGAGGCGTTTTCACAATGATTAGATTTGTGAGAATCGGGGATCGTTCTATCGATTTCTATCCCCTGTGTCAGTGGCATGAAAGCGGAGAAAGCTTAATATATTTTTAGCTCTTCATTCCATTTCGCAAATAAATAAACGATTTTTTTTTTTAATGCAGAAAGGGACAAGTCTTAAATCTTCCCTTTAATCCCCTTCGTGTCAGTTTCACTGGACAAGATATTTTTTATTACTTTACGCAGTTTTTGTGCTTTTATTTCATTCTAGTATATTTCATTTTCATTTTATCATTCAAAATGTTTACACCTTTCTAAATACTTTTTTTTTTTTTTTTAATCGCTCTCCTGATTTGTTTCTTCCGTTCCTAGAGAAATGGAAGCAGACAGATAGTGCGGACGTGCTCAGTGCCTGTTTCTGTCCGTCTGTCTGTCTGTCTGTTGACTGGTTTTGTGTCTGTCTGTAAGTATGTCTGTCTGTCAGTGCACACAATTTCTGCCTGTTTGTCTATCTGTCTGTCTGTCTGATCTTGGACAGGATTTGTCTTTTTGTCCTCGAACAGGATTCCTGTCTGTCTGTCTGTCTGCCTGTCTGTCTGTCTGTCGTGGACAGGATTTCTCGGAAACTGCTCAACTGATCTTTTAGCCACAAATATGAATCGATTGGTCTTTTCAGTATCTCGCAAGTGGAGTAATAATGTTTACCTTGACCATGACCTTGATTCCGGTTCAAGGTCACAAGTCTAGGAAACTATTTCAACAGTGGGCCAAAAATATGATTTTGATGACAGTTGTCATTGTCATCACAAACCTTTCTCCAAACTCTTATCTATCAAAATGACCTTGTCATGTCATAGGTCAAAAACACATTGGATATCTTTAGTCAGCCTGTCATCCTGACAGGATTTTTTTTTTCTAGAAAGACCACTCGATAGATATATGGACAGAGCTTTCTAACAAAATGTCTGGTCCAGCTGGAAGACTCTTCTTGCAGTGAGTGTGCCCACACTCTGCCATCATTTCAAACCACCCGGCCATCCTAATCTGGGTAGGTCCAAAATGGCGGCCTCGAAAAACTGTCCTGCCTCTTCAGCATACCTGTTGTAGCTTTGACAAGGAGGAAAGGGCCAAGGTGACCATCTGTCAGCTGTTTTCTGTCAGGAAGTCACTACTGCAGTGTTGAGTGCTGACATTGCCATAATGCAAGTGGAGACTTTCGGTACGTTATAGGGACACTGTCCTGCACCATGCCTTCATGACCATGGGGCGGCACAGATTGACACACCAGTATGCGTCATCGTCTTCCTGGCTTTAAGTGCTATGCTATTGTGACTACATGGCCCGGTTTGTTTTCCAAAGAAACATGCCACCGTTTGTTTACTGGGAATTTAGGGTCTGTTGAATTTCCCAGGAAAGTTCTCGTGAGGTAAGACCCAAACTGCTGCTTCGTCTTGGAGTCTTTCCCCATCACTATGTCCTAGGCATGGTTGTCTTCCTCAGTCACTATATCCTAGGCATGGTCGTCTTCCCCGGTCACTATATCCCAGGCATGGTCGTCTTTCCCAGTCACTATATCGTGTGCATGGTCGTCTTCCCCAGTCACTATGTCCTAGGCATGTTCGTCTTCCCCAGTCACTATGTCCTAGGCATGGTCGTCTTCCCCAGTCACTATGTCCTAGGCATGGTTGTCTTCCCCAGTCACTATATCCTAGGCATGGTCGTCTTCCCCAGTCACTATGTCCTAGGCATGTTCGTCTTCCCCCGTCACCATATCCTAGGCATAGTTGTCTTCCCCAGTCACTATATCCTAGGCATGGTCGTCTTTCCCCAGTCACCATATCCTAGGCATGGTCGTCTTCCCCAGTCACTATATCCTAGGCATGGTGGTCTTCCCCAGTCACTATGTCCTAGGCATGGTAGTCTTCCCCCGTCACCATATCCTAGGCATGGTTGTCTTCCCCAGTCACTATATCCTAGGCATGGTCGTCTTCCCCAGTCACCATATCCTAGGCATGGTGGTCTTCCCCAGTCACTATATCCTAGGCATGGTCGTCTTCCCCAGTCACTATGTCCTAGGCATGGTCGTCTTCCCCAGTCACTATGTCCTAGGCATGGTCGTCTTCCCCAGTCACTATATCCTAGGCATGGTCGTCTTCCCCAGTCACTATATCCTAGTCATGGTCGTCTTTCCCAGTCACTATGTCCTAGGCATTGTCGTCTTCCCAAGTCACTATATCCTAGGCATGGTCGTCTTCCTCAGTCACTATATCCTAGGCATGGTCGTCTTTCCCAGTCACTATATCCTAGGCATGGTCGTCTTCCCCAGTCACTATATCGTGTGCATGGTCGTCTTTCCCAGTCACTATATCCTAGGCATGGTCGTCTTCCCCAGTCACTATTTTCCAGGCATGGTCGTTTTCCCCAGGCACTATTTTCCAGGCATGGTCGTCTTCCCCAGTTACCCTATCCTAAGCATTGTTTGATTTTCCTCCCTTGAATTTTTGAAACTATGTGACTGTCACCTGTTCTGTCCGCCTGTAGTTCTTCAGGGCTGAAACTCCCACCTTCACTCGTATACATGTATGAATGGGCTTTTACGTGTGTGGGGCCGTTTTTACCTCGACATGTAGGCAGCTACTCGGTTTTGTCGGGGAACGGGGGTATACGTGCTGGGTATGTTCTTGCTTTCATAAATCACTGACCGCTGACTTGAATGACACAATTCTGCTTGCCTGTACACACGGATGGGGTTTAGCCACATGTAAATCTGCACATCATGTTGATCTAGGGGATCGGAAAAAGCCTCCACCCTTAACCCACCAGGTGCGCCGAAATCGGGGATCGAACTCAGGAAACTCAGGCGAGAATCCAGCTATCTAACCATTCGGCCAACGCACCCGTCGTCTTTAGTTCAGCGGCCATGTGATGAAGACCTGATGGGACGGAACGTCTCTGATCCCTATGATGATCAAAGACAGTGAAGTCTGTGCTTTTCGGTCAACTGTTCACCATGTTAACTGTCTCACCATGGATAGCTCTTTGCCTCTGCAGTCACTTCCCGTTGGAAACGTTTTCTTGGTTTGCCATTGTTTGTAATAATGTGTATTTCTTCAAAGTGTTTTTTACCCTTTGAAGACAATAGTCCTTGATGGAGACAGATTCTAAACGTGATGCGATGAACACTATAAACTTCATTGGAAATGACAAGAATAGCTGTAAATCATGGCACGAAAATCCCGCTTCCAACTCAGAACACGGACATCGGGAGGTGCCTTTACCTACCATGTGGTCAATCTGTGTGGAGCTGGAACAACAGTGGGCATTACAGGTGAAACGGTATTGTTCTGCACTCTTGTGTTGTCGGTTCGGTTATGTATATTATTTGGAAACATATCGAGTTAGCCTCGTATTTTATTTGTTCCATTCTGAAGGTGGAAAGTGATTGGAAAATACGATAAGATAACTCTCTCTCTCTCTCTCTCTCTGTCTCTGTGAACAAGAGAGTGAGAGAGTGGTATATATATATATATATATATATATATATATATATATATATATATATATCTATCTGAACGTACGTAACAGATATATTCGTAACGGATATCTTTATCTGTATCAAGCAATGGAGAGAGAGAGAGAGAGAGAGAGAGAGAATTTAAGCTGTTAATTGTAATTCAGCACTCTTCATTTTACAGACGGTGAAGGTGGTGCTGGAAGTGCAGATGTGGACAATGTCCGGGCAGTGTGGTTTATTCTTCGTTTTCTTCGCTGTATGACCGGGTTGACACAGGTGAGAGGGATGGAGAGAGAGAAAGAGAGTGACAAGGACAGACAGACAGCGAAAGGCAGGAACAGAAAGAAACACAGAAAGTAACAGGCAAACAGACAGACAGAGATCGAGACAGAGACAGAGAGACATAGACACAGACAGACAGACATAGAGGTAGAGAGCGAGAGACAGACACAGAGAGACACTGAGACAAATAATGAACTGGGAGAGGCATACACTGCCAGAGTGCGCGCTTTATTCCTCTTTTTTCTCCCTCCTTCCCCCCCACTCCCACCCCTCCTCTCTACATCACTTTATCTCATGATCCCATTCTCGAACCAATTGACTGTAGCAGTGTTACAATGATATCAGACACCAGTCGTCTCCCTTGCTGAAGGAGGAGGGCTGTGAGGAAGAGAAGGTCAGAGCCAGGCGGGCAAGCCGTGGAGCTGTTAGCGCCGTCTCCTCTTGCCTGGGACTGACAACGCTAATTTGTCCTCTTGTTCACGTGAACGCTGTCCTCTTGTTCACGTAAACGCTATCACCACCCCTGGCTTCAGCACTTACTAATAGTGGCAACGACAGCGTATTTACGTCATAAAGGATAGCCCTCAGGTCTGACGGTCAGGGGGCTGGTCAGTTAAATCTGATTGTAAAACAACCCTTACAATAGGAACATTGATTTCAAACTTTTGTGCGATTTCCTTAAACTGAAAAAAAGAAAAAGAAAAAAAAGAAAAACATCTATAGAATTACAGAAAAATAAACGCTTAATGGAAACACTGTCAATGCCACATTTCCACACACTTTCAATATTAGCGTGTTTACAATGCTGCATAACAATGAACATACCTGAAGGTCTGATCTGTCGATTTGTATTCTTTATAAATGTCTCCTCGCACACACCGACACACACACACACACACACACACACACAGAGTTCTCCTGTCGTTTTCTCCAACTGAGTTCTTCTTATCTTCTCACTTAACTCTGTGAAGAATCATTGGGGCACTGCACAGGAGAACCCTTCACCAGATTCCTGCGGGTCTGTCGGTTGTATATCAAAGCCTGGATTTCTGCGAATGGTTCTACAGCCCATTCTGCAATGCTGTCAGACGAGCGGTTTTGTTTTTTTTCTTTGTTTTTGTTTTGTTTTGTTTGTTTGTTGTTGTTTTCTATACCGTCTCCCTCACTCAACATTTTCAACACTCACTCAACCGGATTGTTTCATCAAGGCCATGGAATCTTTTTACGTGGTCATACCAAACTGATGTCTTACGGTTCTCTGATCTGCTTGATGGTTTGGTGTACTGGTTCATTGGTGAAAATATCAGTGTCAAAAATGCACCGTGAAGTGATTGGCACTCTGTTGTTGTTTTATCCCAGTCTTGTCCAGGCTGGGGGGAAATGTATTGGTTTTGCTCTGTGAAAGCAATCGCTGAGCATTCATTCCTCTTTTACATAACCGAGGACAGAACATACTGATTATTAGTAATTACTGATTTACTCACATCAAATGAAATTCGGACACACCATGGAATTACAATGACAATATAAATCCTAATCCTAATCATTATCTGGAGACATTCTACTCTCCACGTGGCCAGGTTTTTCACACATACCTTCACAAGTCACTCTTGCCGACTAGAGCTGGTTTGAAGAATCAAGATGTCCGGGAGTGTATTTTTCGCACAAGTGTAGAACCTCACATCCGGTCAGTCGCCTTGCTGCAGCTCGTTGCAGTACAGATGGAACGCTGAAGTCTTCGGGATCTTCTGTCTTCTGGTGCTGGTGCTGGCGGAGAGTATGACCGTTCTTCACAGAGATGTCTCTGCGCTTCCGTCTTCTCGTTTCTTCCACCTCTTCTCGCTTCAGCCTCTGTCTCGCGTTTCTCCCGTCACGTGATCACTCACGTGATATAGTATTTCGGTGCATTTTCCACCAAAAACAACTTTCTATATATTTATCATTGCTTCTCCCCTGACGACAGCATCAAGTGTTTATAATATGATAAAAATGAAGGGTCTGTTGATTTTCAAGTCTTTGAATTTCGGGTTGCATGGACTTAGGTTAAGATGGGGGAACCACAACATTCTTCCATCTTACTATATTCGATCTCCTACTCACCTGTCTAACGACCCTAAGACATAAGCACATCTACCCTGGTGCCTGAGAGACTATCCCCTATCTCCCACCGTCCATGAACTCATGCTGACTCAAGTGTTACCTGGGCTACGGGCCGTTGAGTCGCGCCTGCCTCTTCGCTTGGCTGCCCTCCCACCCATCTCCACGACTTTGAGTTCCCTGCTCGCCATGCTGATCATTTCCTGGTGAAGTGTGAACTCATTGCTAGATACCTGCCCCCGTTGTCTAGTTTTGCTTCTCATGAAGTTCGGTCCTCGTCCAGTGCATGTTCAACATTTGTCTGCTCCCTTGACAGACATCACGACACTTTCAGGGTAGGAGCAGGCCACGAAAACAAACAACAGACCAACACTGGTTTGTGACATATGAGGATGGAACCCATGCCCGTGACGCTAACCACTTCACCAAGAATGTTTCAGGATTCATCATTTCCTAGGGTTCTCATGAAAGAGTTCTCACAACGTGTGTGCGCGCGTGCACCCGCATTTTATATCAGTTCATTTCTCAAACTGTCGATTTGGCAGCTCAATCTGTGAATACACAACGACCCCCTTCCCGCCTTCCCCCTCATTTCATTGCTGCCCCCCACACCCAGTCTCCCATACAATTAACACCTAAAATGTCAGTCATCTCTTCATCTCTCAGAGAAAATAAATCATTCCTCCTCTCAGGCCGTTTTCCTGGATAAACAAATCCCTCCCTTGGCCGTTTTTCTGGATAAACAAATCCCTGATTTGATAATCAGCATGTTTTCAGTTTTACCCTTCTTGGATTATTCCCATGGATCAGGTGATAAATCAGTGAGACCAGGCGATAATGCCCAGCTTCTCCCGTGATGTACTGGGTGATGGTAGTGGCGATGACCGGTTGATGGGCAATGTGCATATGATTTCCGTCTATCTGTGGCAGAGTTACAGCCCGGTTTAGCCCGGCACTCACCTCTTCATGGCAGCATGGGAGGATGCCCGATGTCTGTCTCTTTTACTGACATCTTTGAATGGGTTTCCCGTATTGATTCGTGTGTGATGTTTGATTTCCGTCATGGTTATGTGACAGAAGTCTTCATCGGGGCTACAGAACTTGCTGAAGTCACCCCTGGCGACGAGTGTGTGTGTGTGTGTGTGTGTGTGTGTGTGCTTTTGAAAGCTAGTATGTGCGCCCATGAATAGGTGGACTGTTTTTCGGCATTGTCCACGGGGTTAGATAACAAGAGGGTGGTTGTCGCAAGGCAGCACCAGGTTTTGTCCCCAGACTGGCGTGCCAAACACGTGACCTAAGGCTGTCTGGTGCCCTCAAGGGGGGGAAGGGTGTGAGGTGGAGCCGAGGGAGAGAAGGGAGGGGCGTAGGGGTCGGGGGGTTGGGGGATGGTGGTTCAACACGGGGTGACTGGGCAGGAGGTTGTTGGTGCGTTGTGTGATCTTCTTAGTACAGCTCCTGTTTGTCACCTGGTCTTGCATCACGTTTGTATTTACCTGAAATGATGTATGCACGCGGTGGGGAGGCTACAACGGAAATAGCGGCTGGCACAGACTGAGAGGTCGTCATTTGTGTTCCGCAAGATGACTGCACTAATTATGACAAAAGCCACTGAATCTGTATCAACGTTAAGATAACAAGTAATAACTGAAACATGTGTCACAACATCTGTTTCATGGTAAGATAGCTTCAAATATGTACAGGAATTGGTCGCTGAAACAGTTCCCTGGAACTTCGGATGCTAATATTACATGATCATGTCTTCGTCAGATCACGCAACAAGCAGCAACTCCTGGAACTGCACTTTTGCGGAGAGTTATTGTCAGCCAGTCAGCAACTATCTGCAACAGTTTCGATTCGAGTTACGCATGTCGTGTTAAACATGCTTTTACAGAAAATGATCCGTTTAAAAAATGGCGTTAAGCCTATAAAATGTGATTTCAAGCAAAGGCAGAAAATTTTTAAAAAGGCAAAGTCAGAGGTTTCTTTTATTTCTCCTTTTAATTTAGTTTCTAAGGGGCGTGTTGCTTTCGGAAAAACCCTATACGCTACACCAATCGCTGTGGTGGTTGTCGTCGGGTCGCGAGGACCATCTAGTCTCCGGGGGTGGGGGGGTTTGGGGCTCTGTGGGGTGCGCGATGATGGTCAGGCCATCCGGGCCCCCGGAAAGGTTCTGAGCGTGTGGACGGGGGTGGTGGCGGTGTCGGAGACTTGCTGGCCTGTTTTCCCGGCCTGTCTGCGTTGTTGCTGAGCGATTCGTTGGCCTCACGGATTTGGGCCTTTTGTGGACAGGAACGATTTTTGGTCGTCCATTGCTTCAGCCCCCATGTTCGGGGTGATTTTGAAGGCCTTCAGAGAAGCTTTCAGAGTGTTTTTAAAGCGGCGCTTTTTTGGCCTCCATGGGGTGCTTGCTTTTTGGAGTACGAGTTTCTTGGGAAGCCGGGGGGTTGGCATCGAAACATGGCCTCCCGGGCCCGTGGGCTGCATCAAGAGGTTTGAGATGGGGAAAGTTTGACGAGAGAGCATTGGTAGGGTTTTTCTTCCCATTTTGGGAAAAGTTTTTTGAGGCTGGGGGTGTGGAGTGGTTCAGCTTTTGGGTTTCTTTTTAAAGACCGCCCATGATTAAACCCATAGAACAGTGTGGTGAAAAACTATGGCCCTTGTATATTTTGGCTTCTTTCCCCGGGTGATGCCTCTTTTTCCCAAAATGTTTTATGGTTGCAAAGGCAGCGCTGTTTGGGGGGGTTGGCTTTCCCCTGTATCGTAAAACCTGTGCGAGAGGTGTATCCCCAGGTTGTGAAAGTCCCCGCATTCAGTGTTTTGCCCGCGTTATGTTTGGTTCAAGTAAGGCTTTCCTGGAGGGTGGGCTCCCCCTCAGTTTTCTTTGAGTGATGTGGGGCCCAAATTTGTCACAGGAGAGAGGTTGTCGACGTGTGTTGCTGTCAGCTTCGGAGGCGCATGAGAGCACGTCACAGCAAAAGGAAGCGTTGACGGTGTTTCCTTACCTTGGTTTTTTTTGAAGCCCCCTGGAGTTGAAAGGGGAGCCCTCTGTGGGGGTACCTGGGTCCAATGCTACGTCAGTGCTTGAAATTGTCAGCTGGCTGAAAAATGAGATTTAAACAGGGTGGGGAAGAAAACACCCCTTTCTTGACTCCGTTGGGAGACGGGGAAAGGTTTTTGAAGTTCCCCTTTTTTTGGACTGGGCCGATCCCCCTGTGTAGTTTCGTAGATGGTGATGAACTTTCTGGGAATCCGTACTTGCCATGATTCTCCAAAGGCCATCCTTTTAACAGTATCGAAAGGGCCTTTGGGAGATGACTTAGGGGAGTAAAGACGTGTTCTGTTCCCGCATTTCCCGGAGTGCTGGAGCCAACACCATGTGTTTGTCCCCGGTTTCTTTTCCGGGAAACACATGGCTCTTGGTAGGAGGGCCCTTGTCAAAGGGGCGCTATGAGCGGTTGGTAGATCTAGCCGAGTCTGCGTGGGACGCGGGGGGTATTCCCGATGGTTGTCAAGGCCTGACGATTTCCCCTTTTTCGTTGTACGGTGTATGATGGAAGACTTTGGGAAACCTGTGGAATGCCTCATGCTGCCGATGAGTGGAATAGTGTGAAGCTTCTCAGTCGCGCCATACCACCCTTCTTTTAGACCTAGTGGAATGGAGTCTGGCAGGGGTTTGCATGGATAGAAGGATAGCTTTTGGGGCTCCCCCAAAAGTTGGTGGCTCCAACGGGTCACGTGGCAGGGGGAGTAGTAAGGTTCTATTGTGGGGAAGGGGCGGGGTTTGTACGCTGTCAAAAAGGGGTTTAGCCATCTTAAGGATCCCCTCCCTTTTCAGTGTTAGGGTGAGATCAATGGGGGTGAGCGATCCCCGGAGGTGGTGGGACCCCTAGACTTTTTCAGGCGTTTTTTGAAATTTTCATGTCGCCTGTTGGGAAAGCCTGGTCTCATAGTTTGTTGTCAACCGGATCCCGCATCTGCCCCAGTTGCTGGATGGTGTGGTGCGTTTAGTATGTTTTCTTTGATGTGATTGGGATCTTCAAGTGGGTCTTAGGGTTGGCGTTTGTCTTCCCGCAGCTGCTTGATTAGTGCAGTTCTCATAAACCAGTCTTTGTTTCCCGGCAGAAGGCCCCCGGCATCTGGCAAATGTTGCACCGTTCATGAGTGCGCCCATGCTGCCCCAATTTGGTTGTCCCCCACGGTGGACTCAAGGGTTTCCCCAGGGTGTCAGCAAAGCTTGTTTTGTTGCTAGTCGTTGTGACATTCAGGCGTTTGGGTGCTTTTATGCCCCGGGCCGCCCTGGGTGGATGTGGAGGTTGGTTTGGGGAGATAAGGCGGTGGTCTGTCCAGCATCGGCGGAATGGGCCCCCGTGCCTTGTACGTCCTGCCCGTCCTCTTCCTACGTGACAAGTCGATGAGGGGGCCCAAAGCCAGAGGAGGATGCATCCTGACGTCCCGTTACGGGTTGGGGGGAGAAGACGGTGTTTTTGATAAGAGGTGTCTCGGCAATGTCTGGGGAAAAATAGTTGGCATTGTGTTCGTTGCAACCCCCGCTTCCCCTCACGCCTTCCCCCGGGGGTGCTGTCACAGCCAAATCTTTGCGTTTTAAATCACCAAAAAAGGATTTGGGTTGTCTGCGTTGGGAACGTGGTGATGCGCGTTAGGTCCCCTTTGAAACTTGTCTTATTCATGGGTTTGGGCTGGTGGGGCGTAGGGTGAAATGGTGGGAAATTTTCCCCCTTTCATAAAGGGAGTTTCTCACTCAGGCTCATTCACTCCTTTCGGGGGGGGCCCGCGTTTTTCCCAAAGAGGGTTGTCTTCTGGCAAACCAAAACCGCCCTACGTCTCTTTCAGGTCCCCGACCTCCAAAGAAAGGGGTAGTGGTCGTACGAGTTGTTTTCTGCTAGTTGGTCTACTTTAGGGAGCGTGTCAAAGTTGTCCCCGGGTTTACCCCAATGAGTGCTGTGGTCTCTTGGTTGTCCGGTGCTTGTAGAAGGTACGCAGTTCCCTGTGGCAATGGTCAAAGGGGGGCTCCTTTTTTCTTCTTTTTTTTCCTTTGTGTGTCGACCACTTGGTGGGTCCCCCAGGCGGTATGCGTGGGGGGTGGGGGCAAATGTTTAGGGCACCCTTTTTAGCCCCTTCCCCGCCATGGAGGTGGCCCTTTTTTCCCGAAAAGGGGTGCTCATCGCTCGGGGGGGTGCCGATTTCCCCGCTGTCCAGCGGTGAAAAACGACCCTATGGCACTGAGCCACCTGTGTGCCAGGTCCGTGGCTACGACTGCCAGTGTACCACACCTGTTGCTTCGTCCCTCGCCTATCGCCACAGGGCTTGGGGAAATGCAATGATGGTAGGGATGAAGGATGACCTGATGACTTGCGCGATGACTTTGTTTATAGTGAGGAGGAGTTGCACACCGTAGACCTCACTCTCTTGTCCGAGACCGTCTGTATCTAGTGGCAAGATGAGGTCAAGACGACTGGAGATAGAACGATGGCAGTGGATGACCAGGATGGCCTATGTGCCTCATCCTGCCCTCAGCACTCCACAGTGCCTGCAGCAACCGCCTTCCTCTCCGTTGAACCATGAAGGTTTTCTTCCGCAGAGTCCGCCGGATCCAGTCTTAACATGCTTGGGTAGACAAGCCCTAACTCACCGAGGGTTTGAGGACCCGTCGGCTACCCTCACCTAGTTTAGCCAGCCTGTCAAAGCCGTTGCCCGGTGGTTGGGCGCTGCCGCATGCTGGCAACTTCTAGGACCCATAGGTGAGAGCTGGGTGCCGGTGGGGACCAATAGAGGACGAACCACTCCGGAAGAGCGTGACAAGCCCCCCCTCTAGAGGTACTAACCCTCCCGTGCACCCCCTAACCACCCACCACATCTGCTAGGCATCTGTGCGACAGCAGCATAACCCAACGAGCTGGCCAGGCCTCGAGTGCATGATGATAATGATGTGGATACTTATATAGATTCTATTCTCTGCCGGAGATCAAACTCTAAGCGCTTTACAAACACGGGGTTATTTATTACACAACATGCTGCCTGCCTGGGTAGAGCCATCTGACAGCTGCCATTGGGCGTTCATGATTCGTGTTCTGTGTCATTCAATCAGATTTCAGTCACGCACACACTCGCTCAGAAAGACATGCAACATTTAACGTGTATCACCGTTTTGTTTGTTCTACCCCACCATGTAGACAGACATACTCCGTTTTCGGGGATGTGCATGCTGGGTATGTTCTTGTTACATAACCCACCGAAAGCTGACATGGATTACAGGATTTTTAACGTGCGCATTTGATCTTCTGCGTGCGTGTACACAAGTGGGAGAGGGGGAGGGTGTGTGTGTAGTGGGGGGGGGGGGGGGGGGGGGGGGGGGGGGGGGGGGGGGGGGGGGGGGGGTGGTTGCGGGGATAAGGGGGAGGGGGGGCGGAGGGTGTTCAGACACAAGCAGGTCTGCACATAATTATGTTGACCTGGGAGATCCGGAAATCCTCCACCCTTTACCCACCAGGCGCCGTTACCGAAATTACCCTCAGATTGAAAGTCCAACAGTTTAACTACTTGGCTATTGCGCCCGTCTGAGAGTGTGTAGTGTGAAGATAGGGTGCACTGGTATCATATCCCTTGTTTGTTTGTCTTCATGCTTAACCCACCAGGTGCGATGGGGATCGAACTCAGGAAAGGTGGGCGAGAATTCAGCACTCTAACCATTTAACCACCGCACGCGTCAGTGCACGTATACATATATATTAAAGATTTGTGTACCTGTCACAGTGGATTTATTCAACAAAATTTTGCCAGAGGACAACACTTTTGTTGCCATGGGTTATTTTTAAGTGCACCGAGTGCGTGCTGCACACAGGACCTTGGTTAACGCCTCATCCAAATGACTAGACGCTCAGTTTGATTATCCAGTCAAACTTGGTGGAAAGGGCGGAAGTCGAACCCAGACCCTCACGGATACAGTATTGGTCTTCATCATTCTGCCACCTTCCTCATTTCCTAAGGCAAAGGCACAGCACTTTCAATCGCTGTTCCACACAGGATTTCCAAGATTTTCATGATCACTTTGCTGTCCACTAAAAACTACTGTTTCAAATGAGAAGATGTTATATATATATATATTAGTTCATAGGTTTTTTTCACATGAAACATATGTTCATGAAACTAGAAAGGGATAAGTGAGAATTCATAATCACAGCTCTGTTGATTGCCGCTCGAATCTGTCATAACAGGTGTTATAGTGTGCCAGCAGTGTCACCCCCACCACCCACACTCTGTCCCCCTTCCCTCCCCATCCCTTCACCCCCTTGCCGCACCCCCCCCCCCACCCCACCCCACCCCCACTCCTTCTTATCTCCCTTCCTGCTCCGTCCAAAGTCCAGCCTTTGAGGTCGCGCAGACACCGCGCCACCCACCCTCCTTCCACCCTCCTGCACCCCCACTCCCTAGTCGGCCCTCTTTGGTCAGCAACGCCGCGTCACGCGCCCCAGCTGTAGGAACACGTGCAGTTATGTGATGTCTGCCACAATCCCCGTGCTGAAACAAAATGTCGGAACATCCCGTGTGGCGGCCTGTCTTTCAAGTCGTTCCCCCCGTCTCCCCGTTCACAAACACGGCTGAGATAGATGGCGGGACTTCGGAACGAAAGCTAGGGAGAAATGATGCTAATGTGAACTTTGATCATGCCGGCTAACATGCCCAGAGTTGCATTGTCCTGTCTCCCCAATCTCTTTGTGACGTAAATGGGTGAACTTGTCACCACAGAATGTTATAGAAACAAATGGTTGAATTGTAGCGAATCAGATCAATCTGTTGACTTGGACGAATTGGGATTAAGCAGTGAATCTGTCAGTCATTCACATAGCGTCACAGGACAAGCAAAGGTTGGTTATTTCAGTTCAGCTAGTTGGGGGAGTGAGTGTTGTAGCTTGAATTAGTATGCATATTATGTTGTGGGAAGGGATAAATCCAGTCAGCACAGCCAGTTCTCAGCTGTCTCCCAGAAAAACTGACTGACACAGGCTGACTGACTGATCAGTGATGTGAGGAGCAAGGAAATCCTTGTTGGGCTGTGAGTACACAACTTGTAATGGTTTTATGCCATGTTGATAACTTAGTTTTGTTGGGAACAATGTTTTGTGTCAGTGAACAGCCAGTTTAAGTTGATCTTGTGGCTTGTGGAAAGAAAAGGGGTTAATGTGTGAAAGCTACCCACTGAGAGAAGTACTGGCCTAAATCTTGAGTCCCCCCCCCCCGCCCCCCTTCTATTTGGTTACAAATATCTTGTTCTGTATTTTTGATGTATTACTTACTTGTTTTGTATGTAATAGGTGGTGTTGGTTCAGTGTGAACTGAACAGATCTATAGGATAACACATTGTCAGTGTGGGTTGAGGGTTTTTCATGTGTGTGTGTGTGCACATGGGGGTAACAGCAAGTGTTGTGGAACACGCTTGATTTGTTGGTAGTTGTGGTAACATGTGTAGGAGTTGTGCTGTGTGTCAGTGGTTTACTTTGTTCAGACAAAGTGTTTAGGAACATTGTAATGTGATTAATGAGTTGATAAACTAGGAGAGCACTGAGGGTCAGTGCTATGTTGTTGCACATTGCTGTTTACCAGAGATTTGTTGGAAGTAATGATTTCCTTTCATGTACTTGTGTCGGTGGTATACCTTGTGAAGACAGATTTGTTTGGTAATGGCAACTCACAGTTTAACTGGATGATGGGTAACATGTGGTTGTATTGGTCAGTAATATGTTTTGTGCACAGTTAGTCGGTATGGTATGTCACTGTTGGTGGCAGGTAAGCTTGATGAAGCTTGTAAAGTTGTACTACCTCACCTAGATTTATGTGTGAGAGGAGTGCATACTGGTGGACATGTGATGAAAGGTGCTGAGAGGGTATTGGCCTTTCATGGCAGTGATGTCAGGATATTTTGAGATTTTACCTGACCTGGGTTTTGGTTGTGTGTTTGTGTTCCAGGTGTGCTGCTTTAGGTGTAGGGTGAACTTAATACTGTGTGCTGCTTGTAGTTGTAGGTGTTGCTTGTAGATGCTGCTTGTAGGTGCGGCATGTCGATGCTGCTTGTAGAAGTACTTGAAGTAGGCAGTGTGTGCTGCCTTAGTGTGTGTTGCTTTTGCTAAGTAAGTTGAACTGCTTAGTGTGTGTGCCGTACTGTAAAGTAAACACTCTATAAAAACCACTCCATGTGGCCCTGCTATTGATGTGAGGAGAGAGTGAGTGCATCATCAGTCGATCCTATATCCCCTGTGTCTGTTCCCCTCTTTCTATTAGAATCGAACCACACTCTCAAACACTTTTTACACAGGCAAGTTTGCAAACATACCAGGTCAATACGACGAACACTTTAATTACCTCAAACTGCTTTTCCCTTTTCTCAGACCTCAAAAACATTGTGATCGCACAAAAGGTGAGGGTGTTGAAGGGGGAGAATGATAGGTAGAAGTGTATGGAAAGACGTCTTGGCAGATGTCAAAATCAGATCGCAATGGTCGTTCAAAAGCTGATACACTTCGGTCCTTGCATTTCCAAACATACATAACTACCGTCGATTCTGGTTTTTATGGCCACAACGCTCACTGTGATCACTTCGTGCTTCGCTCTTTTTTGGTCAACGTCTGCAAGCAGCTCAACAAAGATGTGGAGAAAACTGACTGAGCGTCGCTGCAAAGGCGAACAAACAAACAAAATCTCGCTCATGCCATTTCAAGTTATGCCGTGATTTCTGTGGTTTGTTTAATGTTTTGACATGTTTCACACGTAAGACAAGACGATGCCCCTTCTTTTCAGAAAAAAAAAATATTGATAACAATAATAGTAATGATAGGAGGGGATGGGAGAGGAGGGGAGGGGAGAGAAGGGGAGGGGAGAGGAGGGGTGGGAAGGGGAGAGGGGAGGAGGGTTGGGGAGGGGAGAGGGGAGGAGGCACACAGTGGATCTTTGGACCAAGTTCAAGGACACCCTCATCACGTCAGTCCAGGCCAATGTCCCCCACAGGACAGCGCATACCAAGGCCTGTAAACCATGGATCACAGCTGACATCCGTAAAATTGCCAAGCGCCATGACAGGGTCTATAAGAGAAAGAAAAAGCAGAGCACTCCTGAACTAGTAAAAGAACATAACTCAGAAGACAGAAGCAATGTATGATAAGACGCTCCTACTGGGAATATGTCCATAGGTCAGTCGCAGGTGACCCTGAGTCGGCAGAAGGTTCACCCCCGAACAAGCGATTCTACACCTTCGTCAAGCACCAGCGCAGCTCCAACTCTGGCGTCGCACCACTGAAAGTGGATGGTAAGCTTGTGACGGATCCCACCGCCAAGGCTGAGGCTCTCAACAAGCAGTTCCAGTCAGTGTTCAGGGAGGGGCGCGAGTACGCAGATGTAGAGTTTCGCGCTAAATGCAAGATGTCTGACATCTCTCCCAGCTCAACCCTCTCTGACATCTTGATTACTGAAGAAGGCATTCGCAAACTCCTCTCCAAACTTAACTCCCATAAAGCCTGCGGCCCTGACAAAATCAGTCCTCTCATCCTGAAAAACCTTGCCCCTGAAATATCTCCAGTCCTTACAATGATCTATCAGTCCTCTCTTGACACTGGTTATGTCCCTTCTGACTGGAGATTTGCAAACGTTGCACCAATATATAAGAAAGGAGAACACTACAACCCAGCTAATTACCGCCCAGTCTCTCTGACCTCTATCCCCTGCAAAATTCTGGAACATGTCATCGTCAGTGCTGTCATGTCTCACATAGAATCCAACGAAATCTTATGTCAAGAACAACATGGCTTTCGCAAGTTTCAGTCCTGCGAGACACAACTACTCAATTTTACAGAAGAACTGTTTGGTACTGTAGAGAAAGGAAATCAGGCAGACGTCATCATTATGGACTTTGCGAAGGCCTTCGATAAAGTAAACCACAGCCTCCGCATCCACAAACTGAAACATTACGGCGTCCAAGGAAAGATCAACAAATGGATAGGAGCTTTCTTACACCCCTGATCAATACACAGTGTGTGGAGTCACAGTCCAATGATCAATTCACAGTGGATGGAGTCACAGTCCCCTGATCAATACAGTGTGTGGTGTCACAGCCCCCTGATCAATACAGTGTATAGAGTCACAGTCCCCTGATCAATACACAGTCTGTGGAGTCAGTCTCCTGATCAATACACAGTGTATGGAGTCACAGTCCCCTGATCAATACAGTGTATAGAGTCACAGTCCCCTGATCAATACACAGTCTGTGGAGTCACAGTCTCCTGATCAATACACAGTGTGTGGAGTCACAGTCCCCTGATCAATACAGAGTGTATGGAGTCACAGTCCCCTGATCAATACAGTGGATGGAGTCACAGTCCCCTGATCAATACAGTGTGTGGAGTCACAGTTCCCTGATCAATACAGAGTGTATGGAGTCACAGTCCCCTGATCAATACAGTGGATGGAGTCACAGTCCACTGATCAATACAGTATATGGAGTCACAGTTCCATGATCAATACACAGTGTATGGAGTCACACTCCCCTGATCAATACACAGTGTATGGAGTCACAGTTCCCTGATCAATACAGAGTGCATGGAGTCACAGTCCTCCGATCAATACACAGTCTGTGGAGTCACAGTCCCCTGATCAATACAGTGTATGGAGTCACAGTCCCCTGATCAATACACAGTGTATGGAGTCACAGCCCCCTGATCAATACACAGCGTGTGGATTCACAGTCTCCTGATCAATAGTGTACTGATTCACAGTCTCCTGATCAAAACACAGTGTATGAAGTCACATTCCAATGATCAATACGCAGTGTATGGAGTCACAGACCCCTGATCAATACAGTGGATGGAATCACAGTCCCCTGATCAATGCAGTGGATGGAGTCACAGTTCCCTGATCAATACACAGTGTATGGAGTCACAGTTCCCTGATCAATACACAGTGTATTGAGTCACAGTCCTCTCATCAATACACAGTCTGTGGAGTCACAGTCCCCTGATTAATACAGTTTGTGGAGTCACAGTCCCCTGATCAATACAGTTTGTGGAGTCACAGTCCCCTGATCAATACAGTTTGTGGAGTCAGTCCCCTGATCAATACAGTGTATGGAGTCACAGTCCACTGATCAATACAGTGTGTGGAGTCACAGTCCCCTGATCAATACACAGTGTGGAGTCACAGTCCCCTGATCAATACACAGTGTGGAGTCACAGTCCCCTGATCAATACAGTGGTTGGAGTCACAGCCCCCTGATCAATACACAGTGTATGGAGTGACAGTCCCCTGATCAATACACAGTGTATGGAGTCACAGTCCCCTGATCAATACAGTGGATGGAGTCACAGTTCCCTGATCAATACAGTCTGTGGAGTCAGAGTCCCGTGATCAATACAGTGTATGGAGTCAGAGTCCCCTGATCAATACAGTGGATGGAGTCACAGTCCCCCGATCAATACACAGTGTGTGGAGTCATAGTCCCCCGATCAATACACAGTGATGGAGTCACAGTCCCCCGATCAATACACAGTATGTGAGTCACAGTCCCCAGATCAATACACAGTATGTGGAGTCACAGTCCCCCGATCAATACACAGTGGATGGAGTCACAGTCCCCTGATCAATACAGTGGATGGAGTCACAGCCCCCTGATCAATACAGTGGATGGAGTCACAGTCCCCCGATCAATACACAGTGGATGGAGTCACAGTCCCCTGATCAATACAGTGGATGGAGTCACAGCCCCCTGATCAATACAGTGGATGGAGTCACAGTCCCCTGATCAATACACAGTCTGTGGAGTCACAGTTCCCGGATCAATACAGTGGATGGAGTCACAGTCCCCTGATCAATACAGTGGATGGAGTCACAGTCCCCTGATCAATACAGTGGATACAGTCACAGTACCCTGATCAATACAGTGGAGTCACAGCCCCCTGATCAATACACAGTGTGTGGAGTCACAGTACCCTGATCAATACAGTGTGTGGAGTCACAGTCCCCTGATCAGTACACAGTGGATGGAGTCACAGTCCCCCGATCAATACACAGTGTGTGGAGTCACAGTCCCCGGATCAATACAGTGTATGGAGTCACAGTCCCCTGATCAATACAGTGTATGGAGTCACAGCCCCCTGATCAATACATAATGTAATGATTCACAGTCTCCTGATCAATAGTGTACTGATTCACAGTCTACTGATCAATACGGTGTGTGGAGACACAGTCTCCTGATCAATACACAATGTGGAGTCACAGCCCCCTGATCAATACACAATGTGGAGTCACAGCCCCCTGATCAATACACAATGTGGAGTCACAGCCCCCTGATCAATACACAATGTGGAGTCACAGCCCCCTGATCAATACACAATGTGGAGTCACAGTCCTCTGATCAATACAGTGGATGGAGTCACAGCCCCCTGATCAATACACAATGTGGAGTCACAGTCTCCTGATCAGTGCAGTGGATGGAATCACAGTTTCCTGATCAATACAGTGTGTGGAGTCACAGTCTCCTGATCAATACACAGTGTATGGAGTCACAGTCCCCCGATCAACACAGTGTATGGAGTCACAGTCCCCTGATCAATACACAGTGTGTGGAGTCACAGTCCCTGGAAGCGACACTATAGAAAGACACCTGACAGGCACGACACTATAGAACGACACCTGACAGGCACGACACTATAGAACAACACATGATAGGAACGACACTATAGAACAACACCTGACAGGAACGACACTATAGAACGACACTATAGAACGACACCTGATAGGAGCGACAATATAGAACGACACTATAGAACAACACCTGATAGGAACGACACTATAGAACGACACCTGACAGGAACAACACTATAGAACAACACCTGACAGGAACAACACTATAGAACAACACCTGACAGGAACGACACTATAGAACAACACCTGACAGGAACAACACTATAGAACAACACCTGACAGGCACGACACTATCGAACAACACCTGACAGGAACGACACTATAGAACGACACTATAGAACGACACCTGATAGGAGCGACAATATAGAACGACACCTGACAGGAACGACACTATAGAACGACACTATAGAACAACACCTGATAGGAACGACACTATAGAACGACACCTGACAGGAACGACACTATAGAACAACACCTGACAGGAACAACACTATAGAACGACACCTGACAGGAACGACACTATAGAACAACACCTGATAGGAACGACACTATAGAACAACACCTGACAGGAACGACACTATAGAACAACACCTGACAGGAACGACACTATAGAACGACACTATAGAACGACACCTGATAGGAGCGACAATATAGAACGACACTATAGAACAACACCTGATAGGAACGACACTATAGAACGACACCTGATAGGAACGACACTATAGAACAACACCTGATAGGAACGACACTATAGAACGACACCTGACAGGAACGACACTATAGAACGACACCTGATAGGAACGACACTATAGAACGACACCTGATAGGAACGACACTATAGAACAACACCTGATAGGAACGACACTATAGAACGACACCTGACAGGAACGACACTATAGAACGACACCTGATAGGAACGACACCTGACAGGAACGACACTATAGAACGACACCTGACAGGAACGACACCTGACAGGAACGACACCTGACAGGAACGACACTATAGAACGACACCTGACAGGAACGACACTATAGAACGACACCTGACAGGAACGACACTATAGAACGACACCTGACAGGAACGACACTATAGAACGACACCTGACAGGAACGACAGATCACCTTCAAAGAGATTGCCCCATCATGGTGGGGAGAAACTCTTTCACAGCTGTTCCACTCAGAAGGAATTCTTTTCGTCTGCCTCAGGGAAATGAAGAGAAGACACCAAATCATATCATATGGCACACTCTTTCTTGTCGTGCGTACCATACTCATAAAAACACAAAAGGCTTCATAGTGCGTGCCTTGATCATTGAAGATCGTAGAATTTACATCGTATTGGGCACACATTTTATTGCTGCATCCTTGATGACTTTTCATTTGATTTGTCAGTTGTGCACTAAATCTAGCCAAGTTAAATTTCCTTTTATATTATGTTATTTGTCGTCACAAAATCATACGATCAACAGGTAAAAGGTTTTATTCTCTCTCTTTTTCGTCTGTGTGTGTGTGTGTGTGTGTGTGTGTGGGTGTCCATGGCTGCAATGGCAGCTGTCGGCCGGCTCTTCCTAGGTAGGCAGCGTGTTGTGCAAATGACTCTAAAGCGCTTAGAGCTTAGTCTCTGACTGAGGATAGATGCTATATAAGCATCCACATAATCATCATCATTTCTTCAATTCATAAACACACACACACACACACACACACACACACACACACACTCTCTCTCTCTCTCTCTCTCTCTCTCTCTCTCTCTAGGAGATGTAGAGAGAGAGGGAAAGAGACAGATTGAAAGATTCAATTGAGAAGCGATCAATTTAGGACTGAAGTGATAGACATGCAGAAAACATATTTTCAAAACACCAACCCCTACAGGCATAATTAGTCACACGGTGAGAGAAACCAAGGCCAAAGTAGATAGGCCAAAAGCACGTGCTGTCCGCCATTAGATATTTGAACAACAGGGCAGTCGCGACAGAAAATCACTCACGCAATCATCAGCCCAATGGCCGCCTTATATCGACGCGCGGGTCGTAAAACGAAAGGGCAGTGACTACCGATCAGTCTTCCGTCCGGCATCCTGATTAGTCTCGTTATTTCTCCTTGTGAACGGGACTTTGATAGTAGACGAAATGCCGAGTGATTCCAGTACTGAGTGACAGTAATCGAACAGTAACTGGCTGAATGAACTGGAGCAAGAGGCTGCGATTTTTTTTTCCCCAAAAAATTAACATTAAAGTATATGATTACGAATTATTTTACAGTCACACAATGTTTTCTTTGTTCAATGGTATTCATTTTCCTTTTTTCCTTCGATTTATAGTTTTTAAAATAAGCGAGTACCAATGAGGTGAGAAAACTGAAAATAACTGCTCTGTTATGAAATCCTTTTGTCAGTCACTTGCTGGTGCTCTAAAGTTAAAATTTGATTCATTACCTTGTTCTTTCATTTCTAAGCAATGAGGTTTTGACAGCCCCAACCCCTACTTCCACATCCACACTCCACTCCCACCCCCCAACACACCCCACTCCCACCACCCCCACACACCTCACTCCTACCACCCCCACCCCACACTCCCACCACCACTACACACCCCACTCCCACCACCTCCGCACACCCCACACCCCACACCCACCAGCAAACACTCCCACCACACCATACACCCCACTCCCACCACCACCACCCCACCACCCCCACACACCCCACTCCCACCACCCCACTCCCACCACCCCCACTCCTACTACCCCCACACACCACACTCACACCACCCCTACACATCCCACACCCTCCACCCCCACACACCCCACTCCCACCACCCTCACACACCCCACTCCCACCACCCCTACACACCACCCCACCACCCCCACACACCCCACCCCCACCACCCCCACACAACCCACTCCCACCACCCCCACACACCCCACTCCCACCACCACCACCCACCACCCCCACACACCCCACTCCCACCACCCTCACACACCCCACTCCCACCACCACCACCCACCACCCCCACACACCCCACTCCCACCACCACCACCCACCACCCCCACACACCCCACTCCCACCACCACCACCCACCACCCCCACACACCCCACTCCCACCACCCTCACACACCCCACTCCCACCACCCCTACACACCACCCCACCACCCCCACACACCCCACTCCCACCACCCCCACACACCCCACTCCCACCACCCCTACACACCCCCACCACCCCCACACACCCCACTCCCACCACCCTCACACAACCCACTCCCACCACCCCTACACACCCCCACCACCCCCACACACCCCACTCCCACCACCCCCACACACCCCACTCCCACCACCACCACCCCACCACCCCCACACACCCCACCCCCACCACCCCTACACAACCCACCCCCACCACCCCCACACACCCCACTCCCACCACCCCCACACACCCCACTCCCACCACCCCCACACACCCCACTCCCACCACCCCCACACACCCCACTCCCACCCCCACCCCCACTCCCACCACCCCCACTCCTATTACCCCACACACCACACTCCCACCACCCCTACACACCCCACCCCCACCACCCCCACACATCCGACACCCGCACTCCCACCGCCCCCACACACCCCACTCCCACCACCCACACACACCACACTCCCACCACCCATACACACCCCACTCCCACCACCCACACACACCCCACTCCCACCAACCACACACACCACACTCCCACCACACCTACACACCCCTCTTCCACCCACCCCACACACCCCACTTCCACCACCCCTACTCCCACCACCCACACACACACCACTCTACAGTCCCCACTCACTGTCAATGCTCTCAGCCTCCATGTTTCTCACAAACAACTTAAGTTGTTTCTTTCTTCCTATTCTTTCTTTACTTCCTTTTTTCTCAAACCACTGCTCTTTTCTTCTTCTTCCCGACCTATGGCATTCTGTACGCAAAAACTCCCTCGCAATCGAGCACCAAATTCAACGTTCGCTTTTGGTAGTTTGTTCTATTGATAACCACTTTGTTGACATCTGCCACACTTTTCCCATTTCCACCTGACATCTCTCATACCTTTCCCTATCCACCTGACATCTGTCACACCATTCCCTATCCACACCTGACATCTCTCACCCCTTTCCCTATCCACACCTGACATCTGTCACCTTTCCCTATCCACACCTGACATCTCTCACACCTTTCCCTATCCACACCTGACATCTCTCACCCCTTTCCCTATCCACACCTGACATCTGTCACCTTTCCCTATCCACACCTGACATCTCTCACACCTTTCCCTATCCACACCTGACATCTCTCACTCCTTTCCCTGTCACATCAGACATCTGTCACACCTTTCCCTATCCACACCTGACATTTGTCACACCTTTCCCTATCCACACCTGACATCTGTCACACCTTTCCCTATCACATCAGACATCTGTCACACCTTTCCCTATCACATCAGACATCTGTCACATCAGACATCTGTCACACCTTTCCCTATCACATCAGACATCTGTCACACCTTTCCCTATCACATCAGACATCTGTCACATCAGACATCTGTCACACCTTTCCCTATCACATCAGACATCTGTCACATCAGACATTTGTCACACCTTTCCCTATCACATCAGACATTTGTCACACCTTTCCCTATCCACACCTGACATTTGTCACACCTTTCCCTATCCACACCTGACATCTCTCACTCCTTTCCCTATCCACACCTGACATCTCTCACTCCTTTCCCTATCCACATCTGATATATGTCACACATTTCCCTATCTACACCTGACATCTCTCACACCTTTCCCTATCCACACCTGACATCTCTCACACCTTTCCCTATCCACACCTGACATCTGTCACTCCCCCCTATCCACACCTGACATCTCTCACTCCTTTCCCTATCCACACCTGACATCTGTCACACCTTTCCCTATCCACAACTGACATCTGTCACACCTTTCCCAATCCAAAACTGCCATCTCTCGCACCTTTCCCTATCCACACCTGACATCTGTCACTCCTCCCTATCCACACCTGACATCTGTCACTCCTTTCCCTATCCACACCTGACATCTGTCACACCTTTCCCTATCCACATCTGACATCTGTCAAACCTTTCCCTATCACATCAGACATTTGTCACACCTTTCCCTATCCACACCTGACATTTGTCACATCTTTCCCTATCCACACCTGACATCTCTCACTCCTTTCCCTATCCACACCTGACATCTCTCACACCTTTCCCTATCCACACCTGACATCTCTCACACCTTTCCCTATCCACACCTGACATCTGTCACACATTTCCCTATCTACACCTGACATCTCTCACACCTTTCCCTATCCACACCTGACATCTGTCACTCCTCCCTATCCACACCTGACATCAGTCACACCTTTCCCTATCCACATCTGACATTTGTCACTCCTTTCCCTATCCACATCTGACATCTCTCACACCTTTCCCTATCCACACCTGACATCTGTCACTCCTTTCCCTATCCACACCTGACATCTGTCACTCCTTTCCCTATCCACATCTGACATCTGTCACTCCTTTCCCTATCCACACCTGACATCTGTCACTCCTTTCCCTATCCACACCTGACATCAGTCACACCTTTCCCTATCCACATCTGACATTTGTCAAACCTTTCCCTATCACATCTGACATCTGTCACATCTTTCCCTATCACATCTGACATCTGTCACATCTTTCCCTATCCACACCTGACATCTCTCACTCCTTTCCCTATCCACACCTGACATCTCTCACACCTTTCCCTATCCACACCTGACATCTCTCACACCTTTTCCTATCCACACCTGACATCTGTCACTCTTCCCTATCCACACCTGACATCTGTCACTCCTTTCCCTATCCACACCTGACATCTGTCACACATTTCCCTATCTACACCTGACATCTGTCACACCTTTCCCTATCCACACCTGACATCTGTCACTCCTCCCTATCCACACCTGACATCTGTCACTCCTTTCCCTATCCACACCTGACATCTGTCACTCCTCCCTATCCACACCTGACATCTGTCACTCCTTTCCCTATCCACACCTTAAATATGTCACACATTTCCCTATCTACACCTGACATCACTCACACCTTTCCCTATGCACACCTGACATCTGTCACTCCTCAGTATGCACACCTGACATCTCTCATTCCTTTCCCTATCCACACCTGACATCTATCACACCTTTCCCTATCCACACCTGACATCTCTCACTCATGTCCCTATCCACACCTGACATCTGTCACTCCTTTCCCTATCCACATCTGATGTATGTCACACATTTCCCTATCTACACCTGACATCTCTCACACCTTTCCCTACCACATCTGACATCTGTCACTCCTTTCCCTATCCACACCTGACATCTGTCACTCCTTTCCCTATCCACATCTGATGTATGTCACACATTTCCCTATCTACACCTGACATCTGTCACTCTTCCCTATCCACACCTGACATCTGTCACTCCTTTCCCTATCCACACCTGACATCTGTCACACATTTCCCTATCTACACCTGACATCTGTCACACCTTTCCCTATCCACACCTGACATCTGTCACTCCTCCCTATCCACACCTGACATCTGTCACTCCTTTCCCTATCCACACCTGACATCTGTCACTCCTCCCTATCCACACCTGACATCTGTCACTCCTTTCCCTATCCACACCTTAAATATGTCACACATTTCCCTATCTACACCTGACATCACTCACACCTTTCCCTATGCACACCTGACATCTGTCACTCCTCAGTATGCACACCTGACATCTCTCATTCCTTTCCCTATCCACACCTGACATCTATCACACCTTTCCCTATCCACACCTGACATCTCTCACTCCTGTCCCTATCCACACCTGACATACGTCACACCTTTCCCTATCCACACCTGACATACGTCACACCTTTCCCTATCCACACCTGACATCTGTCACTCGTTTCCCTGTCCACAACTAACATCTGTCACTCCTTTCCCTATCGACACCTGACATCTCTCACCCCTTTCCCTATCCACACCTCACATCTGTCACACCTTTCCCTATCCAGACCTGACATCTGTCACACCTTTCCCTATCCACACCTGACATCTATCACACCTCTCCCTATCCACACCTGACATCTCTCACAGTTTTCCCTATCCACATCTGACATCTGTCACACCTTTCCCTATTCACACCTGACATCTCTCACACCTATCCCTATCCACACCTAACATCTCCCACACCTTTCCCCTATATACGCCTGACATCTACCCCACCTTTCCCTATCCACCTGACAGCTCTCACACCTTTCCCTATCCACACCTGACATCTGCCACACCTTTCCCTATCCACATCGGACATCTGTCACACCTTTCCCTATCCACACCTGACATCTGCCACACCTTTCCCTATCCACATCGGACATCTGTCACACCTTTCCCTGTCCACACCTGATATCTGTCACACCTTTCCCTGTCCACACCTGACATCTGTCACCCCTTTCCCTATCACATCAGACATCTGTCACACCTTTCCCTATCCACACGTGACATTTCTCACATCTTTCCCTATCCACATCTGACATCTATCACACCTTTCCCTGTCCACACTTGACATCTCTCACGCCTTTCCCTATCCACATGTGACATCTGTCACACCTTTCCCTATCCACACTTGACATCTCTCACACCTTTCCCTATCCACATCTGACATCTGTCACACCTTTCCCTATCCACACCTGACATCTTTCACACGTTTCCCTATCTACATTTGTTACACCGTTCCCTATCCACACCTGACATCTGTCACACTTTTCCCTATCCACACCTGACATATCTCGCACCTTTCCCTACCTACACCTGACATTTGTGACACCTTTCCCTATCCACATCTGACATCTGTCACACCTTTCCCTATCCACATCTGACATCTGTCAAACCTTTCCCTAGCCACACCTGAAATATCTGACACATTTTCTCTATCCACACCTGATATCTGTAATACCTGACATCTGTCACCCCTGACAGGGAAGTGCTCCCCTATATACACTTGACATCTGTCATGCCTTTCCCTAGACACACCTGACATCTCTCATACCTGTCCCTATCCACACCTGACATCTGTCATACCTTTCCCTATACACACCCGACATCTCTCATACCTTTCCCTATACACACCTGATATCTCTCATACCTTTCCCTAGACACACCTGACATCTCTCATACCTGTCCCTATCCACACCTGACATCTGTCATACCTTTCCCTATACACACCCGACATCTCTCATACCTTTCCCTATACACACCTGACATCTCTCATACCTTTCCCTATCCACACCTGATCATCTCTCACACCTTTCCCATATTCATACTTGACATCAACAATGTACAGGTAAAACATTTCTTACCTGACTTGCCTCGATCAAATATCCGTACCAGAGAAACAAAAGAAGAAGCAATAGGGAGAGAGCGCACACGCTTTCGTCGGGAACGTTTCGTTGCTTGTAGAGCAACAAAAAAGGTCATATGACGTCATGGGTAGCCCACCACCGTAACTGGCTTTTCTGGGTGTGCACTGCCTTTTTCGGACAACCTTTCGTCAGAGTTCGATCACATAATTTTATTTGCACAGACTGAACCAAACAACAAAAACTGTCGTCAAGAAGGTCTTTAGAAATCAAGACATATACAGCATTTTAAAAGAAAGCAACGCAGTAAGTTCAATAATTTAAATCCTTTTTTTTTCTTTTTTTTTTATAATCTATTTTCTAGATTCCTCCGATGAGATCTGGCGTAAACAAATGACAGAAAGCAGATCATGCAATCGGCTGGGAACCTTTACCTTGAAACGAAATATATATGATAGATCCCGTCGACAGGGTCCCAAACAGCAATTTTCCCATCCCCCAAGTTCACAGAGACATGAAAAATTATGTGTGCTGTGGATAAAATGATACTTCAAACTGATATTCGGTGTGTCAAGTCTCTCCAAAGTCGAAACCAGATGAGGCTCTGTGTTGAATTATAGATAGATCTATCAGTTCGAATACTTGAATGGCAGAGAGATTTGACAAGAAACACGCTCAGAGTAGACATAGAAGGTTAAAGCAAATAACTGGTGTAATTATAAAACGAAAAATAACTTGTAAAATTGCAAAAGTACTCATCGAAATAGTTCAAAATCTTTTGTTGGAACAGGCGATTTCCACAATGAAATTTTAGCATTTCCGTGACCAAGAAAAACCGGCAATTGAGAAGCGCATGCGCACGCGGTTCTCGCTAAAAATAACTGTGGAGTCCCGACGAATTGTTCCCGACAAAAGCGTGTCCACAATCTCCCTATGTCACAAATTGTGTGTGTGTGTGTGTGTGTGTGTGTGTGTGTGTGTGTGTGTGAGAAAGAGAGAGGGAGAGAGAGTACATGTGTACATAAGGAGAGAGAGCAGCAAAACAAACCAAAAAATGCAATAATGTGGGAAGAAAAGAAAAGCAGAAAGAAATCTGCTTAAATAAAGATAAAGCAAAACACACACCAAATAAAGATATAAACATCCACTGAAGAAAGGACGCATACAAACTTTTTTCCTTGAAAGTTGGCAAAGAGTACAACCCACATTTGATGTGCTGTACTTGTGGTGTTGTGTGTCAGCCCCCATCACGGATGTCAATACCACCTACAGTGCCTGCACCTTCACATCGTCAGGTTGTGCGTCACTGTATGATCTGAACCCACCTCCCCCACCCCCCTCTGCCCCCAATCAATAACACCTTGTCTCATCCATATCTTGTTTCCACTCTCGACAAACACTCCAGCACATTGAATTTACTTGACCAAAACTAAGAAAACAAATACAGACTGCAGCCTCATCCAACTTCAAGATAACTGAATAAAGCACGGTGACAATACAATAAAGGAGAAGGGGTGGGGGCAGCGACAGTTAGAAGACAACAGAACATCAGACTGTAACGATTCTTCAGCTGCAACAGATAGAGACTGCTGACTTTTCTCTCTCTCTCTCTCTCTCTCTCACACACACACACACACACGCTATGTACTACTTCACTACTAAAGAAAAATAACCCACAACACAGACAGGGCACAGTGAAACAGACCAAGAAATGACTGGACAAGGGAGATAATCGATCAAGATCCCATAACTCGGACAACAACGAGACAGGCACAACAGAAAATTACTCCAACATTGTCATCAACATCGCTGTGCGAGCCGAAACGAGGCTTGTAAAATGAAAGGGCGGTAACTGCTGATCACTCTTCCTTTCAGCATCCTAATTAGTCTCGTTATTTCTTCTTCTGAAAGAGAGACTGAGAGAGGTGACAGTTTCGCTGCGTATAACGGTGGGGAGATCACGTGACAGCGATCAAACTCCACTTGGCTGGCACGTCTGGGGGAAGATGATGGAAGTTTGTGCCGAGTCAATAGCACCATGTCTGTCCAGGATCTACTTTTTTGCTGTTTGCTTGTCAGTTCACAGTTTGGCCTGTTAAGTCAGCACTCATCTTGTTTGATTCACACCCACAAACATCCATAAAGTCTCTGTCATGGTGTTGCGAGGCTAAGGCAGTGAAGAGTTATAACAGAGTATTTTTCTTCGTTGTAAATAGATCTTCCAAGAGTTACACACATTAATCCCTACCGCACGGTATTCTCCACTCTCCTTGTTCCCCCAGTCCCACGTTCCTTGAATTCTACGTTCTCTTTATATTGTGTGCTCTCAACTTCACATGTCATACTGCCTGCCCCATCCCTGCATTCCCAGCTGTCGGTTCTTTGTGTAAAGAAGAATCCCACCTTCATATGAGACAGGTACTGACAGTGTGTGTTAGTCCTGCAGAAGGGTTTTTCTTTTTTCCATGGCTAGAACTGATCTGTTACCCATTCAATGAAAATGTTTTTATTTGAGTTTTCCTCAAGGTGAGATCGTCAGATATGACAATCATTGATAGCCATGTTTCCGAAGGTGAATAGCGAGTGGAATGTGTCCATCCAGTCTATTCTTCAGATAATCAATCGACGGCTGTGGTGGCCGAATGGTCAGAGCGCTGGATTCTCGCAGTATTTCGAACTGTAATGTATCCCCCGTGCCAGTGATAGCCTCTGCTCTGCTTCCTACTCCTGCCACACCTGTCTCAACTCCCGGACCTTTTTCTTCCTTCCCATTGTCCTCCACTGCTCAGTCACCATCTTCTTCTTCCACTGTCTGCCTGACCCACCTGCTTTACCATTAGATTCCTCTCTCCTTACCTCTGATCTCTTTCATGCCTGTCTGTTCAATGCTCAATCTGTCTGCCCTGATCAAAAGACTGACTATATTTCTGATTTTATTTTTGAAAAAAAACTTTGATATCGTACTTCTTACCGAAACCTGGTTAAAGTCACAATGTCACGAACCCAAACTTAAACAACTGACCCCCCCCCCTCCCCCCGGATACAAAACTATGTCACTTCCTCGATTGTCTCGTGGAGGTGGCATCGCCACCGTCTACAGAGATATCTTGGAGTCTTCCCTTTCCTTCTCCCATAACCACGCCTTTCCACATGATACCTTCGAAATGCTAGAAGTCACTCTCAGTGTTCCCGGTCACTGAATCATCTTCTGTTGCCTCTATCGTCCTCCTCCTAGTCGTAAAAATAACCTACGTCTTCTCAGTTTCACGATGAGTTCCGAACACTACTTGATTACTACAACCTTCGTTCTGGCAATCTTAGTATTCTCGGAGATTTCAATTTTCATTTCGACAACCAGACTTCCACTGATGTCAAACGCCTATGTCTATCTCTGTCCACTCATTCTCTCTCTCAGTTCGTTACAGAACCAACACACAGATCTGGCCATACGTTGGACTGGCTCATCGCACGTAACTCTGATGCCATGGTTGCGTCAGTGACTGTAACTGACAAACTTCCTTCCGACCATTCTGCTGTTATATTCTTGCTTAATATTTCAAAACCTACCAGAACCAAAAAATCTGTTACTCGTCGCAACCTGAAATCCATCAACATTAACACTTTTTCTTCTCAAGCTGCTGAACGCCTTTCCAAAATTTCTTCCCGTACCGACGTATCCACACATTACAACACTGACCTCTCTCAACTGCTGGATGAACTTGCACCTCCCACAACCCGCATGCTCCCTGACAGACCCTCCGCCCCATGGTACACACAAGACATTCGACTCGCAAAACGCAAACGTCGCCAACTTGAAAGACGATGGCGATCAACAAAACTGCAAGTCCACAATCAAATATTCCGAAAACAAATAAAGTCAAACATATGATCTCATCAGCAAAAACAAGCTTCTTTTCTTCTCAAGTTCTCGATGCCACATCCACCAAATCTCTTTACTCTATCATGTCAAATTTTCTTGGAACTGCAAAAAAGACTCCTCTTCCTTCTGCCTACACTTTATCTGAACTCCCCAATGTCTTCTCCTCTTTCTTTTTCGACAAAGTCCAAAATATTCGTACCATCTTAGACCAAATGTCTTTCCAACCTGTTCGTCCTGATCCTCAATTCAGCGGCACTCCTCTCCATTCCTTTAATCCATTGACTGAAACAAGTTCATGAAATCCTAAAAGAAATGAGAATAAAATCCTGTGAGTTCGATCCTATACCAGCCTCGGTCTTTTCCCAGTGTGTCTCATATCTTGTACCCACAATCACCAATATTGTCAACTCATCCCTTCTCACTGGAACGTTTCCATCCACTTTCAAAACTGCAATCGTCCGGCCTCTTCTGAAGAAACCCAACCTTGACGCAAACATTTTGAAAAACTATTGACCAGTTTGTAATCTTCCATTCATGTCCAAACTCCTCAAGCTGCTCAACAACCACCTTTGTTTCAACAATCTCATCCACCCATTTCAGTCTGCCTATCGCACTGACCACAGCACCGAAACCACTCTCCTCCACATTCTGAACAATCTACTGATAGCGTCCTTCTCACTCTTCTCGACTTGTCAGCCGCCTTTGACACGATAGACCATTCAATCCTTCTTTCCCGTCTTCATTTTACATTTGGTATGAACGGCACTGTTCTAAACTGGTTCAAATCTTATCTCACTGATCGATTCCAGTCTGTCATTGTTGATCATTTCCAATCTGAACCCATTAAAATCGAACATGGAGTCCCACAGGGATCTGTTTTAGGCCCAGTGCTCTTCAGACTGTACACTGCTCCTCTCGCTGAAATTATCAACCGCCCTAATATCAGTCATCATTCTTATGCTGATGACACTCAACTCCAGAAGAGTGATACCCCTGAAAAATTGTTGTCGCTCTTGCAAGAAACATCCAACTGCTTCCTGGACATTCAAAACTGGATGACTCGAAATAAGTTACAATTGAACGCGGACAAAACTGAAGCAATGATCATAGGAACTAAACAAAAACTGTCTTCCATCACAATTGACACAATCAAACTTGGCAGTACATCCATCCCTCTTTCCACGTCAGTCAGGAACCTCGGTGTTGTCCTTGACAATACACTGTCCATGCAAAAAAATATCAGTCAGACATGTCAGTCCTGCTACTGTCAACTGCGGCGCATCAGTGCCGTCCGGAAATATCTGTCCACTGACGCAACATCTAGACTTGTCGTTTCATTCTCTCTCGCCTTGACTACTGTAACTCTCTACTGTCTGGTTTGCCTGCTTCATCAATTCAGTCCCTTCAGCGCATGCAAAACTCTGCTGCCCGACTCGTCCTCAGAAAGAAAAGATCTGAGCACATCACTCCTCTTTTGCAACATCTCCACTGGCTCCCTGTCTCACACCGAATAAAGTACAAGATCAGCACTTTATGTTATAGATGCATTCACAAAACTGCCCCTTCCTATCTCTGCGGCTGCCTTCACCTCTACACTCCATCTCGCGCACTACGATCGGCTTCGGATCCACTCTGTTTACACGTACCCAGATTCAAACACTCGACTGTTGACCGCCGTTCTTTCTCTGTCTCTGGACCTTGCGATTGGAATGGACTTCCTCTTTCGCTTCGTCAATTCTCCACACTCAGCTCTTTCAAGTCTGGCCTTAAAAACCCACCTCTTCCCAAAATAGCCTCCCTTGCCTGCCCTTCCTTGTCTTTAGTTTCTACAGTTTTAGAGTTATGCATGGTGCGAAAGCGCTTTGATTTGTCTCTGCACAGGATTCAGCGCTATATAAATACCATTATTATTATTATTATTAAAAACGAGGTTCAGCTGCCTGCTATTTGTTCACAAACAATGTCCGACGCTTGACTAATCGACTGCGATCTTCATGAAAGTGCAAGATCTTTCTCTGAGATCGCAAAGGGTTGGTGCTTTTTTAGACATGCTTACGGGTAGTGTCATCTGGTTACGAATCCCAAATTCCCCTCGTCCTCAGCACGATATATTCCCTGAATCCCACACTCTTTTTGTGTAACATTCCTCCATTTCTGAGCTTGATGTGCTTTGATTACCAATTGAGAAGTTGAGTTGGTGTTTCTTTGAATAAAGTTTGTTTTTTTACTTCAGTTATCCCCTGTACTCCTTAAGTTCGATGCTCTGCTCGTCCGTTCTACCATATTCCATTTGTTTTATCTCATCAACTCATGGCTTGATCACGACCTTTTCTAGGTGTTTTGTCGCAACTTAAAGAGAAAGAAAAACAAAACAAAAAACAAAAGGAACGGAGCAAGAAATTAAGAAGAAGAAGAAGATGGTGAAGGAAATGATGATGATGAGCGATACTTTGCCGGAAATAGAACAATTATGCGCATCATTTGAAGACACATTTAACATCTCTCTCTCTCTCCGTCTGTCTCTCTCTGTCTCTGTCACTCTCTCGGTCTAACTCTTTCTCTCTCCGTCTGTCTCTGTCTCTGTCGCTGTCACTCTCTCTCTCCGTCTGTCTCTGTCACTGTCTCTCTCTCTAACTCTCTCTCCGTCTGTCTCTGTCACTCTTTCTCTCTCTCCGTCTGAGTCGCTGTCACTCTCTCTCTCTCTCTCTCTCCGTCTGTCTCTGTCGCTGTCACTTTCTCTCTCTCTAACTCTTTCTCCGTCTGTCTCTGTTTCTCTCTCTCTCTCTCTCTCTCTCTCTCTCTCTCTCTCTCTTTCTCTCTCCCCCAAGGCATGAGTCGATACTGGCCGCTCTGCAGACATGGGGCATTGAGCACAATATTTATGAATTGTTCCTGCGTGAATTCTCTGGATGTGGTGTGTTGATTTGTTGTGTCATGCTTATGTTATCTTTATCCTGTAACGATATGAAACCCCTTCAGTAAAGGGCTTTGAAAGTTACAGCAGTTTCTACAAAAGTCTACATTGTTCGATAGTTTGGGACAGTTTGAGAGAGAGAGAGAGAGAGAGAGAGAGAGAATCATCGCCGATAATGAAGAGAGAATCAGTGAGTCACACAGTGTCTGTTAGCAGTTATCCAGCAATCAACCCCACCAGCACACGCACACGCCCTATTCAAGTGCTGGCGCGCACACACGCACGCAACTACACAGGCCAATAACACGGATACACACATACACGCGTTTTGATCAGTTAATGATGGCCGAGAGAGAATAAGGTAGTAATACAGAAAGGGGGCAGAAAGAGAGAGGGAGAGAGGAGGTGGTAGACAGACAGACAGAGAGAGGGAGAGAGGAGGTGGTAGACAGACAAACAGACTGAGGGAGAGAGGAGGTGGTAGACAGACAGGCAGGTAGACAGAGGGAGAGAGGAGGTGGTAGACAGACAGACAGAGAGAGGGAGAGAGGAGGTGGTAGACAGACAGACAGAGAGAGGGAGAGAGGAGGTGGTAGACAGACAAACAGACTGAGGGAGAGAGGAGGTGGTAGACAGACAGGCAGGTAGACAGAGGGAGAGAGGAGGTGGTAGATAGACAGGCAGGTAGACAGAGGGAGAGAGGAGGTGGTAGACAGACAGACAGAGGGAGAGAGGAGGTGGTAGATAGACAGGCAGGTAGACAGAGGGAGAGAGGAGGTGGTAGACAGACAGACAGAGGGAGAGAGGAGGTGGTAGATAGACAGGCAGGTAGACAGAGGGAGAGAGGAGGTGGTAGACAGACAGACAGGTAGACAGAGGGAGAGAGGAGGTGGTAGACAGACAGGCAGAGGGAGAGAGGAGGTGGTAGACACACAGACAGACAGAGGGAGAGAGGAGGTGGTAGATAGACAGGCAGGTAGACAGAGGGAGAGAGGAGGTGGTAGACAGACAGACAGACAGAGAGAGGAGGTGGTAGACACACAGACAGACAGAGGGAGAGAGGAGGTGGTAGACAGAGAGAGAGAGAGAGGAGGTGGTAGACAGACAGACAAGCAGACAGAGGGAGAGAGGAGGTGGTAGACAGACAGGCAGACAGAGAGAGGAGGTGGTAGACAGATAGACAGAGAGAGGGAGAGAGGAGGTGGTAGACAGACAGGCAGACAGAGAGAGGAGGTGGTAGACAGAGAGAGGGAGAGAGGAGGTGGTAGACAGACAGGCAGACAGACAGAGGAGGTGGTAGACAGACAGACAGACAGACAGACGGAGGTGGCAGACAGACAGACATATAGACAGACAGACAGAGGGAGGTGGTAGACAGACAGACAGAGGGAGAGAAGAGATGGTAGACAGACAGACAGACAGAGGAAAAGAGGAGGTGGTAGACAGACAGACAGGCAGACAGAGGGAGAGAGGAGGTGGTAGACAGACAGGCAGATAGACAGAGGGAGAGAGGAGGTGGTAGACAGACAGACAGGCAGACAGAGGGAGAGAGGAGGTGGTAGACAGACAGACAGGCAGACAGAGGGAGAGAGGAGGTGGTAGACAGACAGGCAGATAGACAGAGGGAGAGAGGAGGTGGTAGACAGACAGACAGGCAGACAGAGGGAGAGAGGAGGTGGTAGACAGACAGGCAGATAGACAGAGGGAGAGAGGAGGTGGTAGACAGACAGACAGGCAGGTAGACGGAGGGAGAGAGGAAGTGGTAGACTCAGAACTCAGAACTGTTTTATTGTAGAAGGCCTTCTGACCCATTACAATGTTGAGCACACACACACACACCCCATCCCACACCTCCACACCCCTTCCCACATCTCCCCCCCCCCCCACACACACACACACATGCGCGCGCGCAGACTCGATTTTGTAAAACCGGGCATGCAAACACATGAATCGAAAATTCAAAAAGGTAAATGCCTTCCATCGTGAGCAAGTCCGCTTAAACATGTACGTTCGTTGTTTTAAATGTATAACATAACAGAACTCAGGTTGTGCCCATTATCATAATAAAGCAGCACGACGTTTATTAGAGTGATAAATAAAGCGACCTAGATCATGAAGGATTTTTGTGTCATGCATTATAAATTCTAAACTTTTGTCAGAGGGATGTTTCGTGTACCAACATGGAATATATTTATGTCGCAGATCGTTAAGAGATTTACAGTAAAACAATGTGTATCTCGTCTTCAATACCAGCGTTACATAGTGGACATTTCAGGTCGTTTGGACTGACGAAAGCAAATCTCATCTTGTGTGTACGGATATCTGAGGCTCCTATTCTAAACCTTATAAGCACATCTCTTATGTGTTTATTTTTAACTGCTGTAAAGTAAGATTCCAGTGATATGGATGATTTGAAATTTCGATAAACGCTGAACCTGCTGCTGCTGTGAAGATGTTCGTGCCAGTTTTGACTATGGCAATCGATCAGTCTTTGTTTGAAATCATTCAAGAATCCTCTTGCATTTTCTACACCTTGATTTTCCCAAACAAAGCCGAATCCAAATTTATACAAAGTGTTTCGTACCTGAGATGCCCAGCACTCTTTGTCTTGATCACATAGCGATAGAAGTGGTAGACAGACATACAGAGAGAGGGAGAGAGGAGGTGGTAGACAGGCAGGCAGACAGACAGAGGGACACACCACTGACAATTGTACTCACACCCTCACTCTCTGTACACACCACTGACAGTTGTACTCACACCCTCACTCTCTGTACACACCACTGACAGTTGTACTCACACCCTCACTCTCTGTACACACCACTGACAATTGTACTCACACCTCTCTCTCTCTGTACACACCACTGACAGTTGTACTCACACCCTCACTCACTGTACACACCACTGACAGTTGTACTCACACCTCACTTTTTTTACACACATGTTTTTGGTGGGCCGCAAGAACCACTGCTGGCGACTGTCAAACGATGGAAGATGGCATGGTTTGGTCACGTCATACGACATAACACCCTCTCCAAAACCATCCTGCAAGGGACTGTAGAGGGAGGGCGCAGACGGGGGCGGCAGAGAAAGAGCTGGTCCGACAACGTCAAGGAATGGACCAAAATGACGATGCCAGATCTCCTCACGACAGCTGCCAACAGAACGGCGTGGCGAGTTATGACATCTTCCTCATGTCCCCCCAGCGACCCCAGCGGTCGAGGGAATGAGTGAGTTTCAGTTTCAGTAGCTCAAGGAGGCGTCACTGCGTTCGGACAAATCCATATATGCTACACCACATCTGCCAAGCAGATGCCTGACCAGCAGCGTAACCCAACGCGCTGAGTCAGGCCTTGAGGAAAAAAAAAAGTGAATAAATAATAGATAAGCTTACACAAATAGATAAATAAATAAATAAATAATAATTATAATGTAAAAAAAGAAAAGAAAAAAAGGTGAATAAATAATAGACAAGCTTACACAAATAAATAAATAAATAAATAAATAATAATTATTAAAAAAAAATGAGTGAGTGAGTGAATAACATTTTTATTTTTTTATTTTTTATTTTTTTTATAATATCTATATCTGGCCCCAAGTATCTTTCTGAACTCCTCCATATCTATACCCCGTCTCGCCAGCTCCGTTCTTCCTCTGATACTCGACTTCTCAGGATACCTCACGTCAGAAGTAAGACGTATGGAAACGGATCGTCTTCTTTTCAATCGCCAAAGACGTGGAACTCAAAACTCACCTTTTCCCTCAGCAATTAGTACAATTGTGGCAGGTCCACTTCCTTTGCGCGAGCTGTGCTTGACTATGTGTGTATACATATGTATGTGTACATAACTACATGCATGTATATGTATTGTGTGTGCGTGTGTTTATGTAAGTTTGTGCCTGCCTATATGTGCGTATGTGTTAGGGTAGCTGTTAGATACACATGTACGAGGGCCATTCAATAAATAAGGTGAATTTTTCGGTATAAGGACTTCTAATACAGATAGAAGCTTACTTTTTTTTCTTCTTCTTTTTTTGTTTTTTTGTTTTACTTCTTTTTCACATGGATTTAATTTGTTTTGCAGATTAAAAAAAACTTTGAGAGTTTTGGCGATTAACAAAGATGGCCGACCAAGAAGCATGCTCCAGGATTGAACAGCGGTCAGTTATCAAGTTTTTGGTTGCTGAAGGGTGCAAACCAGTTGAAATTCATAGGAGAATGTCAACTGTGTATGGTGCCACATGTTTCAGCCGAAAAAATGTCTACAAGTGGGCTAAATTGTTTAAAGAAGGACGGAGCAGTTTTGAGGATGAAGACAGGCCTGGAAGGCCTACAAAAGTGAGGTCTCCTGAGGTGATCGAATCAGTCAATGACCTCATTCAGTCTGACAGAAGGGTGACAGTGGATGACATTGCAAGGACTTTGAGCTTATCTGTTGGGACAGCACACAAAATTGTCCATGATGACCTTGGCTACTCGAAGGTCAGCTGCCGGTGGGTGCCAAAGATGCTTACTCCAGAGCACAGAGGAGGGTCGAGGTGTCCCAGCAGTGTCTCTGCCGCTATGAGAAGGATGGTGATGAGTTTCTGAAGAAGGTGGTCACATGTGATGAGACATGGGTTTGGCACTATGAGCCTGAGTCCAAACGGCAGTCCATGGAGTGGAAGCACGTAGGCTCTCCAGTGAAGAAGAAGTTCAAGTCCCAGCGGTCCACGAGGAAGGTGATGCTCACCGTTTTTTGGATATGCAAGGCCCAATCACCATTTCATTCCTTGAGAAAGGAAGCACTGTGAACAGTGCCAACTACTGTGAACTGCTGAGGCAGGTCAAGAAAGACATAAAGAACAAACGCAGGGGTCATCAGTCAGAAGGAGTCATCTTGCATCATGACAACGCAAGGCCTCACACAGCAGCCCGAACGGTGCAGACCATCAACGAGCTGGGCTGGGAACTGCTCCCTCATCCCCCTTACAGCCCAGACCTTGCCCCTTCAGACTTTCACCTGTTTGGTCCCTTGAAAGCGTTCACGAGAGGCACGAAGTTTGAAAGTGACGATGAAGTCAAAAGTGTTGTGAGCGACTGGCTGAGACATCAGTCCAAAGATTTTTACGCTGAGGGAATACGGAAGCTTGTGCACAGATGGGAAAAGTGTGTGATAGTGCTGGGAGACTACGTTGAAAAAGAAAGTAAGCTTCTATCTGTATTAGAAGTCCTTATACCGAAAAATTCACCTTATTTATTGAATGACCCTCGTATGTGTGTGTGTGTGTGTGTGTGTGTGTGTGTGTGTGTGTGTGTGTGGTCACATTTTGGTGTGTGTATGTAACATTGATGTAATGTTTTATGTTAACTAAAACGTTTTTGTAAAGCGCCTAGAGCAGATTTCTATATAAGTATCCATTATTATTATTATTATTATTATCTATATTATTATATATAATAAGCATGCCCCTCTTCAGATTAAAAGAGTCAAACATAAGATAAAACCTCCCTTGGCTAACAAAAGAAATACAGAATGAAATATATCAAAGAGATTATTTGTTGAAAAATGGCCCCTGTTAAGATTTTAAAAAAACAAAGAAACAAAGTGACTTCTCTCATACGAGCTGAGAAAAAGAATTTTTTTCATTATCTGATCAATAAAAAGAAAGACAGCAAAACTATATGGAAAGCCATTCATAGACTGACAAATAAAGATAATGACTCTGTTGTAAATGCAACTATCAATGTTTCTGCTAATACGTTGAACTGGATGTTAAAATCATGCAGTGAGTCCGTCTAACAGTCTACCGGGTGTTAAGATAATACCGATCAGTGTGACAGACAGTCTACAAGCTCCAGAACAAAGATAAGTGAGTTTTCTGAGTATTTGATTAATAATTTGTCATCACGTTATTGTTTAATTATTGAATTATTAGTGAACTATAGAGAGGGCTCAAAACATTAGAGAAGAACCTGTAGTTTTCAGCAAAATACAATCTGCTATGCAACAATACCCAGATACACCCGTCCACTGGCTAAGAGGAGACAACCTGACTAAAATCCCCAATCCCACGGCTTTCATACAGTACCAATGGGATGAATGGCTGTTGGGTTAAACAGTCACTAACTGTATGCAGTCTGGCCTTAGGGCTACACCAGGTTGACGGACTCCACACAGATGGACATCCATTGCCCTTCCCTGATAAGAGGCTCTGTCAGGGCGACCAAATATTTTCCCTCACCACATAGAACACCCTTCTATGGATACTAACAAAACTCTTGTCTCGCGTGCACCTCGGGGATCAGCTGCATTGCACGAAACATAAATTCAGATCCCCAAAACCCCAAAACGGGCGTGGCAAAAGAGGTGGGAAAAGATTGTGCTTAGGTAGCAGAATGACAAAAGCAGAGTGGCTGTCAAAGAAATTCTTTAGAATTGGCAGTTGGAATTTTTCCAGCGCGAGAATGAGAATCTCAACAATTGAGAAATTGGCATATGATTTTGACATTTTATGTCTCCAAGAGACCAGGACAAGTGCAGACAGACCAATATAGTTTCCACCATAAATCTAGAGAAATGGCGTAGCAACTCATGTGAACTAGTGGGTGTGCATCCTGAAAAACCTGACGGAATTCACAAAAGCATCGTGCTCATCAATGCCTATGTTCACCCAGGAACCTGCACAACAAAAGAGGATTGGGCCTTTTTAGAGGAAATAGAGAACGAATTTGGAGACTCAATCATTACCTTAATGCAAGATCGAAGTTTTGGGACCAGCGGAACAGCAACCCACAAGGACTCGCACTTGAAGGAAAGATAGGGGAAATTCTTCTTAGCCCATTAACAACCACATCCCCAACTCGCCTTGGAACAAGACAAGGGGACAGTGACTGTAGTTTTTAGTCTACAGAAACTATCAGATAAACCCTGTATGAAACTGCGTGATCCATTCCAGTATAAAATCAGAGTCAACCATCATCGAAAAATTAAGACGCAGAAGAAACAAAAGAACGGCACCGAACTGGATGCAAACTATTCAGCCCCCATGGTGGAATACCGACACAGAGAGAGCCTGGATAGAAGAACATGCGGCTGTCAAACTTTGGCAAAAAGAAAGAACAAAACCTTCTCCGGACAAAGATATTGAAACAAAAATGAAAGAAAAAACTAAACAGTTCGAAGTCATTGCTCAAGAGGCCTAAAATGACAAGTGGAAACAGTTTTGCGAGGCACTCAGTTATGACGGAACATTGCCAGAGTTCTGGCAATTTTATCGTCGCATGGAAGGGAAAACGTGCACGACAACCCCAGACATGTTAGATACTGACGGAACCAAGCTTAAGACAAACGAAGAAAAAGGATCCGCACTGCTCAAACGTTTCATACAACAGAGTGATCAAAGAAACTTAGATGAAAAAAAGAAATATGTTGAGGAGTTAAACCAAACCCTTATGCAGACTGGACCCGATGATGACTTGACAATAGATGATCTAAACGAAGCAATAGCTAAATGCAAGAAAGAATCGGCTCCTGGCCCAGACAGTTCGCTACTCGGACATCAAGGAGCTATCGGAAAAAGACAGAAGCAAACTTTTCAATCTGATCAAAACAGTTTCCACAATGGACATGTTCCGGAGGACTGGACACACAGCTTCTTAAAACCCACGCCAAAACCAGGAAAGGGCCATCGTCAGGTAAGCGGCTACCGAATCCTAACCATGCAAAACATTGCTGGAAAGCTCATGGAACGCGTGATAGCCAGGAAACTTGCAAGGGATCTTGAACACAGGCACATTCTCCCTTCAAATCAAGGTGGTTACAGAACAGGCAAGTCCACACCGGAAAATGCAGCTGCTATTGCATATGAGGTATATAAAGGATTTCAAAGAAAAGAAGAAACACTAGCAGTAGCAATCGACCTTGAAGATGCATACACTAAAGTTCAGTTTGCGCACCTCATGGAGCTGCTGCTAAGGTATGGAGTAAGTTTGACACTGACAAGATGGATAGCAGCAGCGCTTCAGGAAAGAACCGTCGTCCTACGCCTCGGAGATTGGATGTCTACACCTTCTAAACTATCCATGGGACTGCCACAAGGGTCTCCGCTCTCTCCTGTCCTCTACAACGTCTACACGAAGGGCCTTGCAGACTTAAACAACAATGGAATAGCTCGGGTGCTTACTCTTGCGGATGATGGCCTGGTCTTCAAAACTTCGAAAGATGCTCAGGAAAGAACTAAAGCCGTCCAGAAACAACTAAACAATATTGCTCAATGGTGCAAAGACACAGGATCTTCCATAAAATCCAGTGAAAGCCCAAACGTTGCTGTGCACCCTCAACAACAGAACCCCGAGCAAATCAGCACCACCTGTGTCATTCGACGGGATTCAGATCGAGAAAACCGAATGCCTACGCTACCTAGGAATACACTTCGACAGGATGCTGACCTTCAGAAAACATACGGAAAATACTGTCCTCAAATGCAAAAAGGGCCTTTCAGTCTTAAAAGCAATGGCAACCAAAGGTATTGAACAACGCCACCACTTCCTGCTATACCAATCACTCGTCCTCAGTGTGATCGACTACGGACTTGGGCTAACAACACCATCTGAAAGCAACCTCCTAAAATTAGAAAGAGTTCAAAATGAAGCTATGAGGCTGATCCTTGGAACAACAAAAGACACGCCCACGGAAACCATGCGATACCTGCTTGACCTTCCTTCAGTGAAGACCAGAAACAAGTTAGAACAGGTTAAGACCTACTTCAAAGCATTAGAAAACCATCAAAACCCACTGCATGACGCAGCCAAAGAACCAGAAAGCAGCCGTCTAGGACGAGGAAGATCATGGATGGGGCAAGCAGAAGACACAATCCAGCTAGTATCCTGACTACAAGACCTGAAAGAAACAAAAGAATGGGAGAAAAACCCCGAAAATCTCAACCATCTATTCAACACAGCCATTTCACCCACTCTATGACGACATTGTCGGGAATGGCCAGAGGGCAAAACTGATGCGGAAGTGAAGCTACTCAGGCACAGAAGAAAACAGTAAAGAAGAGGACATCATCATATACACAGATGGCTCAGTCACCAAAGACCAATCCGGTTGGGGATTCACTGCGAAACAAAATGGAAAAACAATTAGGGAAGAGAATGCTGCCTACAAAGTCACAACCTCCAGCCTAACGATGGAAGTTGAAGCTGTGACACATGCCCTCCAGTGGCTATCGTCTATCCATATGCCCGGAAACCAACATGCCATGATTCTAACCGACTCAATGAACCTCATACAGAAAATTGAAAATGGAATGGGAGGCCCAGAGTGGCATAAGGCAATGCGCAACTTTCAGATAAAAAAAACTTACATGGTCATACTGCCCGGGACATGCAGGTGTTAAGGGAAATGAGCGAGCTGACAGACTTGCTGGTAACGCAACACCAACGAGGGGCCTACATCTATGAAAATCGGAAATCCTCAGGAAAGTCAAAGAATATCAAAAAGAACAGGTACAAGGCCATCACACCATCGATCGCCTCAAAGAAATAAAGGCAGAGAGAGGGAGCGGCCGTAAGTCTAGCATGAAAGGCAGAGCACGATGCTTTGCAAATCAAACAAATATCGGCATCATTTCCATACCAACATTGCGCAAATTTCTTCAAAACGGAACAGAGTCTCTGTGGGCCTTTCCAAATACAATAGGCTGAGCAACACACTAGACGCCACGTTCTTGGCATCAGAGATCTTCTCCCATCCCTCTTGCGGCCAGTCAGTGGCAGCCTCTGTGTGTGTGTGTGTGTTTAATTTATTTAATGTCCATCCACATTAAGTGATATTAGACCAAAAAAAAGAAAAGAAAAAAAGGAGGGGTGGGGTGTTGGTGGCGGGGGGTTGGGAGTGGGGGGTAGGAGGGAAAGGGTAAGGGGAAAAAATCACAACATTTACAACAATCTGGCTAAAACAATAACTTCCAAACTTACAGATAAATCGTTTTAACAACCCAGTTGGACTATCCAACAAAGATTTGAAACAGTGCTACATTAGCAGTGACAAGTCCAAGATATATACACGAATCTTTGGGGGGGGGGGGGGAGTTATAACAGCAACCCAACTGGAATATTTAACAACGATTTTAAAGAAACTGAACAATAAAAGTGATGAGTCCAATATTTCATGCATCGGAAAAGATGCTAGTACAGGTATATGACATTTTAACATGTTGCAAGTAAATACATGATCACTTGTTATAGGATTACCACATATACAGGGAACACTTTTTATGTATTTTGTCTTGAAACAGTTCAGTTTCCATCTGCAGGTCAATGATGCAATCTGCCTTTTATTGTAAATGTGTTGTTCACGTTTACCAACAATTCCATTAATATTACTTATTTCTTCGTATAAGTTGGAACGGCCCATTTTCCTTCCTTCTGAATGAAAGTATGATCGCTCACTCTCTGTACACACCACTGACAATTGTGCTCACACCTCACTCTCTCTCTCTCTGTACACACCATTGACAATTGTACTCACACCCTCACTCTCTGTACACACCACTGACAGTTGTACTGACACCTCACTCTCTCTGTACACACCACTGACAGTTGTACTCACACCTCTCTCTCTGTGTACACACCACTGACAGTTGTACTCACACCTCACTCTCTCTCTCTCTCTGTACACACCACTGACAGTTGTACTCACACCTCTCTCTCTCTGTACACACCACTGACAGTTGTACTCACACCTCACTCTCTCTCTCTCTCTGTACACACCACTGACAGTTGTACTCACACCTCTCTCTCTCTGTACACACCACTGACAGTTGTACTCACACCTCTCTCTCTGTGTACACACCACTGACAGTTGTACTCACACCTCACTCTCTCTCTCTCTCTGTACACACCACTGACAGTTGTACTCACACCTCTCTCTCTGTGTACACACCACTGACAGTTGTACTCACACCTCACTCTCTCTCTCTCTCTCTCTCTGTACACACCACTGACAATTGTACTCACACCCTCATACTCTGTACACACCACTGACAGTTATACTCACACCTCACTCTCTCTGTACACACCACTAACAGTTGTATTGACACCTCACTCTCTCTGTACACACCACTGACAGTTTTACTCACACCATCACTCTTTTTACACACCACTGACAGTTTTACTCACACCATCACTCTCTGTACACACCACTGACAGTTGTACTCACACCCCACTCTCTCTGTACACACCACTGACAGTTGTACTCACACCCTGTCTCTCTGTACACACCACTGACAGTTGTACTCACACCTCTCTCTCTGTGTACACACCACTGACAGTTGTACTCACAGCCTGTCTCTGTGTACACACCACTGACAGTTGTACTCACACCCTGTCTCTCTGTACACACCACTGACAGTTGTACTCACACCTCCCTCTCTGTGTACACACCACTGACAGTTGTACTCACACCCTCACTCTCTGTACACACCACTGACAGTTGTACTCACACCTCTCTCTCTGTGTACACACCACTGACAGTTGTACTCACACCTCCCTCTCTG
>NC_134892.1:17797315-17834815 GCF_041734735.1 Babylonia areolata
CAGACAGAAAGAAGAAATTAAAAGGTGGCGCTTGACTGTGGCGATGCGCTCTCCTTGGGTAGAGCATTCTGAACCAGTCTCATCGGGTAGAGCGGCCTGAACTCTCTTCGGGTAGAGCGGTCTGAACTCTCCTCTCCTCGGGTAGAGCGGCCTGAACTCTCTTCTGGTAGAGCGGTCTTAACTCTGCTCCCCTCAGGTAGAGCGGTCTGAACTCTACTCTCCTCGGGTAGAGCGGTCTGAACTCATTACGGGTAGAGCGGTCTGAACTCTTTTCGGGTAGAGCAGTCTGAACTCTACTCCCCTCAGGTAGAGCGGCCTGAACTCATTACGGGTAGAGCGGTCTGAACTCATTACGGGTAGAGCGGTCTGAACTCTTTTCGGGTAGAGCGGTTTGAACTCTACTGTCCCCGGGTAGAGCGGTCTGAACTCTACTCCCCTCAGGTAGAGCGGCCTGAACTCATTACGGGTAGAGCGGTCTGAACTCTTTTCGGGCAGAGCGGTTTGAACTCTACTCTCCCCGGGTAGAGCGGTTTGAACTCTACTCTCCCCGGGTAGAGCGGCCTGAACTCTACTCTCCCCGGGTAGAGAGAGCAGCCTGAACTCTACTCTCCTCGGTTAGAGCGGTCTGAACTCTACTCTCCTCGGGTAGAGCGGCCTGAACTCTACTCTCCTCGGGTAGAGCAGCCTGAACTCTCCTCTCCTCGGGTAGAACGGCCTGAACTCTCCTCTCCTCGGGTAGAGCAGCCTTAACTCTCCTCGGGCAGAGCAGCCTGAACTCTCCTCTCCTCGGGTAGAGCAGCCTGAACTCTCCTCTCCTCGGGTAGAGCAGCCTGAACTCTCCTCTCCTCGGCTAGAGCAGCCTGAACTCTCCTCTCCTCGGGTAGAGCAGCCTGAACTCTCCTCTCCTCGGCTAGAGCAGCCTGAACTCTCCTCGGCTAGAGCAGCCTGAACTCTCCTCTCCTCGGGTAGAGCAGCCCTCGGGTTGAGCAGCCTGAACTCCACACGGAGCAGTCTGTTGTCGAAAAAAGTATTACCATACAACACAACACAGTATAATTTCACATTGAAATCAGCAGAATGAATGGAAAGGAGGCCATTTGTGTACTTGTTTATGTATATACAGTGTACCAACGACACGCCAAGAAGCTGAACCACTTCCGCACAACATGCCTCAGGAAGCTACTGAACATCAAGTGGCAAGACAGGACCCCAGACACGGATGTGCTTGCAAAAGCCACCCTTCCCAGCATCTTCACTATCCTGATGCAGTCCCAGCTTCGCTGGGCTGGACACGTGGCGCGCATGCCAGACCATCGGCTGCCCAAAAGGCTCTTCTATGGCGAGCTGCAACAAGGGAAGAGATCACACGGAGGCCAGAAGAAGCGCTTCAGAGATACTCTGAAAGCGTTTGACATCAACCCTGACTCCTATGAGGAATCCGCAATGGACCGTGACAAATGGCGCGTTGCTGTGCACAAAGGCGCCAAGTTGTGCGAGGCCAACAGGACTGCTGCAGCTGTTCAGAAGAGGCAGACCAGAAAGACACGGGCAAACAAGCTCCCTGACAATGATATGTCTGCCCCAACTGTCAGCGAACATTTCTTGCGCAGATTGGACTGTTCAGCCATCTGCGCATTCACAGATAGACTCATGAGCATCCCCCCACCCACCACCACCCTCCCCCCATCCCCCAGCTGGATGACAACGATGGTCATCATCGATCTCGGTGGACACACACCACCACCACTTTGTAATCAAATATTTTGTGTATTGTGAGAGACAGAGGGAGGGGTGTCATCTGGCTTTTGTTCTTGTGTTTTGTCTTCTTCTTCTTCTTCTTTATTGTTCATGTTGGATTCATGCGAGAGCCAGGGATCTGTTTCCTGATGTATTTATTTGTTCGTGTGGTGTTGGGTGTATGAATCAGTCCGCATGCTTTCGTTTAAACTGTAACTGTTCTTGTTCTTGTTATTGTTCTCGTTCTTCTTCTTGTCGTTGTCGTTGTTTTCTTCTTCTTCTTCTTCTGGTTAAATCCTATCGTCTGGGCATTCAATTACCGAGTGTTTTTAACGTCTCCTTGTCTTTCTCCCATCTGTTCTTGTCTTTCTTCTTGTCTTTTTACGTCTCTGTTGTCCTTGTCTTTCTTCTCCTTGTCTTTCTTCCATCTCTGTTGTCCTTGTCTTTTTTCTCCTTGTCTTTCTTCCATCTCTGTCCTTGTCTTTCTTGTCCTTGTCTTTCTTGTCCTTGTCTTTCTTCCATCTCTGTTGTCCTTGTCTTTCTTCTCCTCGTCTTCTTCCATCTCTGTTGTCCTTGTCTTTCTTCCATCTCTGTTGCCCTTGTCTTTTTTCTCCTTGTCTTTCTTCCATCTCTGTCCTTGTCTTTCTTGTCCTTGTCTTTCTTCCATCTCTGTTGTCCTTGTCTTTCTTCTCCTTGTCTTTCTTCCATCTCTGTTGTCCTTGTCTTTCTTGTCCTTGTCTTTCTTCCATCTCTGTTGTCCTTGTCTTTCTTGTCCTTGTCTTTCTCCCATCTCTGTTGTCCTTGTCTTTCTTCCATATCTGTTGTCCTTGTCTTTCTTGTCCTTGTCTTTCTTCCATCTCTGTTGTCCTTGTCTTTCTTGTCCTTGTCTTTCTTCCATCTCTGTTGTCCTTGTCTTTCTTGTCCTTGTCTTTCTTCCATCTCTGTTGTCCTTGTCTTTCTTGTCCTTGTCTTTCTCCCATCTCTGTTGTCCTTGTCTTTCTTCCATATCTGTTGTCCTTGTCTTTCTTGTCCTTGTCTTTCTTCCATCTCTGTTGTCCTTGTCTTTCTTCCATCTCTGTTGTCCTTGTTGTCCTTGTCTTTCTTCCATCTCTGTTGTCCTTGTCTTTCTTGTCCTTGTCTTTCTCCCATCTCTGTTGTCCTTGTCTTTCTTCCATCTCTGTTGTCCTTGTCTTTCTTGTCCTTGTCTTTCTTCCATCTCTGTTGTCCTTGTCTTTCTTCCATCTCTGTTGTCCTTGTCTTTCTTGTCCTTGTCTTTCTCCCATCTCTGTTGTCCTTGTCTTTCTTCAATCTCTGTTGTCCTTGTCTTTCTTGTTCTAGTCTTTCTTCCATCTCAGTTGTCCTTGTCTTTTTTCTCCTTGTCATTCTCCCATCTCTGTCCTTGTCTTTCTTGTCCTTGTCTTTCTCCCATCTCTGTTGTCCTTGTCTTTCTTGTCCTTGTCTTTCTTCAATCCATGTCCTTGTCTTTCTTCTCCTTGTCTTTCTCCCATCTCTGTTGTCCTTGTTTTTTTTTTCTCCTTGTCTTTCTCCCATCTCTGTCCTTGTCTTTCTTGTCCTTGTCTTTCTCCCATCTCTGTTGTCCTTGTCTTTCTTCTCCTTGTCTTTCCTCAATCTCTAGCTCTGTTGTCCTTGTCTTTCTTCAATCCATGTCCTTGTCTTTTTTCTCCTTGTCTTTCTCCCATCCATGTCCTTGTCTTTCTTCTCTTTGTCTTTCTTCCGTCTCTGTTGTCCTTGTCTTTCTTCCATCTCTATTGTCCTTGTCTTTCTTCTCATTGTTTTTCTTCTCCTTGTCTTTCTTCCACAATTTTGTTCTCCTGTTATTTCCTTAAAAACCCGAAGTGGACAGTGATCATCAGATTCGGTCTTGGACAGGTGCGGGCTGTCCATGTGGTAATGCCTTATGATCCATGGGACCTCAGCACTGCTTTATTTCTACACGCTGTGCCCTCCTGCACGATTCGGTTTGGGGCGTGATGTGTGCATCAGTGTTGGACAGACTGCTTCCTGGAGATACTGGACGGATGAGTGGAGAGAGAGAGAGAGAGAGAGAGAGAGAGAGAAACGGGCGAAGGGAGAGAGAGGGTGGGGGGCTGAGAGTATGAGTGGGACGGAGAGGGAGAGAAAGAGATGAGGCAGAAAAGGAGGGGAGAGAGAAGTTAGTTGGACACTAAGAGAGAGACAGACACACACACACACACACACACACACACACACACACACACACACACACACACACACACAGAGAGAGAACAGAATTCCCAATTAACGAGGGTATTAGATAAGCAACTACATTCCTTTTCTTACACTCGGCCCTCGCCCTGAACAAAGACTGATGCCGGCGTACAGAAAGCAATTACAGAGAGAGGGAGGTGTCCGCTGGATGTGTCAGTGTGTGTGTGTGTGTGTTAGAGAGAGACAGAAACAGAGAGACAGAGAGGGCTGGTATGTAGGATTGGATGCATGGAAAACGGAACACGCAGACACACACACTCGCGCGCGCGTGCGCGCACGCTACCACGCATGCACGTACACACACACACAAGCGCGCGCCATAATGCATTCTATAAACATCCAATGATACAAGCTCTCTCATGCCTCTTGGTTTCGTCCCGTCCAATAAGTACCCCTCTATTCCCCACCACCCTTCCCTCCGCCCTCCTAATCCCACCATATCTCCAACATGGCAGTAAACCTGGAGGCAGCACTGATGAAGCAAACAACAACAGCAACAACAACAACCATGAATGATGTGGCCATGGTGACCTCGGCCAGCAGAACGGCTTGGTCATCTGCGGACTGCAACAGAACACCCTCCATCATTTTCATCGCCACACACGGAAGTGAGACTATGGCTCCGCTCTTGGGGACGGGGGATCGGGGGGGGGGGGGACAGAGTGTTTGGGAAAGGGGAAAAGGGGGGACAGGGAGGAGGGGAGAGAGTTGGGGTGGGAGACAGGGAGAGGGGTATGGTGAAGATTGAGATGAGGAGAGGGAGATGAAAAACGCGGAGGGAGGAGAGAGAAATCGTGGAAAGAAGGGAGATTGGGGTCGGAGGGTTGGGGGAAGAGAGACAGGGTCAGACAGGGTGAAAGAAAGAATGTGGGAGGGAGTGAGGAAGAGAGAGGGAAGGGAAGGTCAGAGTAAGATGGGGCGAGAGAGGAAATGGGAATAGAGGGGGGGGGGGGGGGGGGTAGTGAAGAGACTGACAAGAAGAAAGGGGGCAGTGAAGAGATTGGCAGGAAGAGGGAGGGGGCGTTAGGGGAAGGGAGGGGGTAGTTTTCTTGATTGACAGGAAGAGGGAGGGTGCGTTAGGGGAAGGGAGGGGGTAGTTAAGAAATTGACAGGAAGAGGGAGGGGGCGTTAGGGGAAGGGAGAGGGCAGTGAAGAGATTGACAGGAAGAGGGAGGGGTTAGGGGAAGGGAGGGCTTAGTGAAGAGATTTACAGGAAGAGGGAGGGTGCGTTAGGGGAAGGGAGAGGGCAGTGAAGAGATTGACAGGAAGAGGGAGGGGTTAGGGGAAGGGAGGGTGTAGTGAAGAGTTTGACAGGAAGAAAGGGGGCGTTAGGGGAAGGGAGGGGTTAGTGAAGAGATTCACAGGAAGAGGTAGGGGGCGTTAGGGGAAGGGAGGGGGTAGAGAAGAGATTGACAGGAAGAGGGAGGGGGTAGTGAAGAGATTGACAGGAAGGGGGAGGGGGGTAGTGAAGAGGTTGACAGGAAGGGGGAGGGGGTAGTGAAGAGATTGACAGGAAGGGGGAGGGGTTTAGGAGAAGAGAGGGGGTAGTGAAGAGATTGACAGGAAGAGGGAGGGGTAGTGAAGAGATTGACAGGAAGGGGGAGGGGGTAGTGAAGAGATTGACAGGAAGGGGGAGGGGGTAGTGAAGAGATTGACAGGAAGAGGAAGGGAGCGTTACGGGAAGGAGGGGGGTAGTGAAGAGATTGACAGGAAGTGGAAGGAAGGGGGTAGTGAAAAGATTGACTGAAAGAGGGAGGTGGTAGTTAAGAGATTGACAGGAAGAGGGAGGGGGCGTTAGGGAAAGGGAGAGGGTAGTGAAGAGATTGACAGGAAGAGGGAGGGGGTAGTGAAGAGATTGACAGGAAGAGTGAGGGGTAGTGAAGAGATTGACAGGCAGAAAAGGGGCGTTAGGGGAAGGGGGAGGGTAGTGAAGAGATTCACAGGAAGAAAGGGGGTGTTAGGGGAAGGGAGGGGGTAGTGAAGAGATTGACAGGAAGAAAGGGGGTGTTAGGGGAAGGGAGGGGGTAGTGAAGAGATTGACAGGAAGGAGGAGGGGGTAGTGAAGAGATTGACAGGAAGGGGGAGGGAGCGTTACGGGAAGGAAGGGAGTAGTGAAGAGATTGACAGGAAGAACGGGGGCGTTAGGGGAAGGGACAGGGTAGTGAAGAGATTGACAGGAAGAGGGAGGGGGCGTTAGGGGAAGACAGGGGGTAGTGAAGAGATTGACTGGAAGATGGAGGGGGTAGTTAAGAGATTGACATGAAGAGGGAGGGGGCGTTAGGGGAAGGGAGAGGGTAGTAAAGAGATTGACAGGAAGAGGGAGGATGGGTTAGGGGAAGGAACAGGGTAGTGAAGGGATTGACATGAAGAAAGGGGGCGTTAGGGGAAGGAACAGGGTAGTGAAGGGATTGACTGGAAGAGGGAGGGGTAGTGAAGAGATTGACATGAAGAAAGGGGGCGTTAGGGGAAGGGAAGGGAGAGGGTAGTGAAGAGATTGACAGGAAGAAAGGGGGCGTTAGGGGAAGGGAAGGGAGAGGGTAGTGAAGAGATTGACATGAAGAAAGGGGGCGTTAGGGGAAGGGAAGGGAGAGGGTAGTGAAGAGATTGACAGGAAGAAAGGGGGCGTTAGGGGAAGGGAAGGGAGAGGGTAGTGAAGAGATTGACTGGAAGAGGGAGGAGGTAGTAAAGAGATTGACAGGAAGAGGGAGGGCGCGTTAGGGGTAGGGAGAGGGTAGTGAAGAGATTGACAGGAAGAAAGGGGGCGTTAGGGGAAGGGAAGGGAGAGGGTAGTGAAGAGATTGACTGGAAGAGGGAGGAGGTAGTAAAGAGATTGACAGGAAGAGGGAGGGCGCGTTAGGGGTAGGGAAGTGGTAGTGAAGAGTTTGACAGGAAGAGGGAGGGGGCGTTAGGGGAAGGGAGGGGCAGTGAAGAGATTGAAAGGAAGAGGGAGGGGGTAGTGAAGTGATTGACATGAAGACGGAGGGGGCGTTAGGAGAATGGAAGGGGTAGTGAAGAGATTGACAGGAAGAGGGAGGGTGTAGTGAAGAGATTGACAGGAAGAGGGGAGGGGGGGGGGTGTTAGGGTGAGGGAGAGAGTAGTGAAGACATTGACAGGAAGAGGGAGGGGGCGTTAGGGGATCGGAGGGGGTAGTGAAGAGATTGACTGGAAGGGGGAGGGGGTATTGAAGAGCTTGACAGGAAGAGGGAGGGGGTAGTGAAGAGATTGACAGGAAGTTCGTTTATTTATTTATAGTCTGTTCATCTAAGATGATGATATTAGACTGAAAATTGACAGGAAGAGAGAGGGGGTAGTGAAGAGATTGACATGAATAGGGAGGGGTTTTAGGGGAAGGGAGGGGCTAGTGAAGAGATTGACAGGAAGAGGGAGGGGGCGTTAGGGGAAGGGAGGGGGTAGTGAAGAGATGGACAGGAAGAGGGAGGGGGCGTTAGGGGACGGAAGGGAGTAGTGTAGGGAGGAACGGGAGGGACAGAAAGGAGGAATTTTGTTTTATGTCCCATCACATAGCGGTGAGACAGAAAGGAAATGGAAGAGCGAGAGAATGCTGGAGGGAAACAATGAGAAACGCCAGAGAAAGATTCATTCGTGCTAATTACTATTGACAACCTTGAGTTGATTTTTGTCCAGTATTGACGTTACTATTGTACGCAATGTATCTCTATGCATTGCAAGACCGTAAAGCTGAGATAAATGAATGATATGGACACTTATATAGCACCTAGCTATCCTCGGTCGGAGATCAAGTTCTAAGCACTTTACAAACGAAATAACTACTTTTGGGAAACTGATGCCCTTGACCGCTGTCACTGGAGGATGCTGTGCTCTAGTGGCATAAAGACGTTTGAAAACAAGAGAATGCTGGCCATTAAGGAGAAGCGTGAGCGAAGGAAGCAGGGCTCAACTTCTGGAGACGTTTTCCCTTGCAACACCCGTGGGAAGTGCTGCGCATCCAGAATCGGCCTCTTCTCCCATATGAGGACACACACCGACAGATAAGCCTGCCTGCCCACTCATCCGTCGGACCGACGGGAGACTACTACTTTTGGTCAACTTAATTGTTTTCGGTTTGATCGTAACAATTATGTGCTTCACACTTCAGATTGCTTATATTGTGTACTGTTCGCACGTCCCATTATCAGGGTCATGGCCTATGATGGTTAAATCATCCATATATAGATATAGATATTGATAGATACATATAGATAAATACACACACACACACACACACACACACACACACACACTCGCATTGGCATATATATGCGAGCGTGTGTGTGTGTGTGTGTGTGTGTGTGTGTTCGTCTGTTTGCCAGTTTTTCCCTGTTTGTGACTGTGTTGACGTCAAACCCTTTCTAAAATCCTCTGAAGGCGTTGCAGAGTTCAGACTGTCCCTCAGATGGCGGGTTATGTGAACATTGTAATCTCCGTCTGTCAGGCGTGCGTCAAGTCCGTGCCGATCAATGTCCTTCCTGACGTGGGCCGGGGGGGGGGGGGGGGGGGGGGCGAGAAAAGAAAATGAAAGATGTTGATTCTCCAGAAATCATTCGGTCTCTGTGTCTGTGTTCGTCTGTGTCTGTGTGTATGTGTCTGTCTGTGTGTATGTGTTTCATGCTTATTGCGCAGGAAATGGTTCTGTCTCAATGTTTGTTTCTGTCTGCCTGTTTGTGTGCATTTTATGCTGATTCTGCATCTCTCAGGACATAAAAAAATCATTCGTTCGTTCCGTTTGTCCCGTCCGTCGGTGTGTCTGTGTGACAGGGAATGCTCACAGGCCTTGTTTTACTGTCCGATGTACAGAAGCGGAATGATATACAAGACTCCGCCTTGTCTCAAAGGAAGATATATATAAACCATTCCAAGACTGTTCATATTTGAATACAGATTAACCGACGTTTATACAATCATGTACACATTGAAAAAAAATCACATCTATTACATATTCACTAAGGAATGTGTGTGAAGTTAACTTCTGTCACAATAGGAAGCGCATCTGTACTGGTTTGTGTGATTTTGGCGCACATGTACCATACATTTACTGAGGGAACACCATGTGAAATTCCGCCCGCAAGTTTAAGAACGCACAACAAGAAGAGGAAACATTATGTCGGGGGAGGGGAGGGAACAGTTACATGAAGAGGAAACATTATGTCGGGGGGAGGGGAGGGGACAGTTATATGAAGAGGAAACACTATGTCGGGGGGAGGGGAGGGGACAGTTATATGAAGAGGAAACACTATGTCGGGGGGAGGGGAGGGGACAGTTATATGTAGAGGAAACATTATGTCGGGGGGAGGGGACAGTTATATGAAGAGGAAACATTATGTCGGGGGGAGGGGAGGGGACAGTTATATGAAGAGGAAACATTATGTCGGGGGGAGGGGACAGTTATATGAAGAGGAAACACTATGTCGGGGGGAGGGGAGGGGACAGTTATATGAAGAGGAAACATTATGTCGGGGGTCGGGGAGGGGACAGTTATATGAAGAGGAAACATTATGTCGGGAGGAGGGGACAGTTATATGAAGAGGAAACATTATGTCGGGGGGAGGGGAGGGGACAGTTATATGAAGAGGAAACATTATGTCGGGGGGAGGGGAGGGGACAGTTATATGAAGAGGAAACATTATGTCGGGAGGAGGGGACAGTTATATGAAGAGGAAACATTATGTCGGGGGGAGGGGAGGGGACAGTTATATGAAGAGGAAACATTATGTCGGGAGGAGGGGACAGTTACATGAAGAGGAAACATTATGTCGGGAGGAGGGGACAGTTATATGAAGAGGAAACATTATGTCGGGGGGAGGGGAGGGGACAGTTATATGAAGAGGAAACATTATGTCGGGAGGAGGGGACAGTTATATGAAGAGGAAACATTATGTCGGGAGGAGGGGACAGTTATATGAAGAGGAAACATTATGTCGGGGGGAGGGGAGGGGACAGTTATATGAAGAGGAAACATTATGTCGGGGGGAGGGGAGGGGACAGTTATATGAAGAGGAAACATTATGTCGGGAGGAGGGGACAGTTATATGAAGAGGAAACATTATGTCGGGGGGAGGGGAGGGGACAGTTATATGAAGAGGAAACATTATGTCGGGAGGAGGGGACAGTTATATGAAGAGGAAACATTATGTCGGGGGTCGAGGAGGGGACAGTTATATGAAGAGGAAACATTATGTCGGGGGGAGGGGACAGTTATATGAAGAGGAAACACTATGTCGGGAGGAGGGGAGGGGACAGTTATATGAAGAGGAAACATTATGTCGGGGGTCGGGGAGGGGCAGTTATATGAAGAGGAAACATTATGTCGGGGGGAGGGGACAGTTATATGAAGAGGAAACACTATGTCGGGGGTCGGCGAGGGGACAGTTATATGAAGAGGAAACATTATGTCGGGGGGAGGGGACTGTTATATGAAGAGGAAACATTATGTCGGGGGTCGGGGAGGGGACAGTTATATGAAGAGGAAACACTATGTCGGGGGTCGGCGAGGGGACAGTTATATGAAGAGGAAACATTATGTGGGGGGTCGGGGAGGGGCAGTTATATGAAGAGGAAACATTATGTCGGGGGGAGGGGACAGTTATATGAAGAGGAAACATTATGTCGGGGGTCGGCGAGGGGACAGTTATATGAAGAGGAAAATGGGGGAAAGGATGGCGCTGTACTGTGGCGACAGCAGTGTGAATCAACCCGCTGTGCAGCACATTGTTGTATCCTGTTGTACTGTGTACCTTGTTGTTCTGTGTACCTTGTTGTGCTGTAGTTCGGCGTACATTGTTGTTCTGTTGTTCGGCGTACCTTGTTGTTCTGTTGTATTCTGTTGTTCTGTTGTATTCTGTTGTGCTGTGTACCTTGTTGTTCTGTGTATCTGGTTGTTCTGTTGTATTCTGTTGTGCTGTTTACCTTGTTGTTCTGTTGTTCGGTGTACCTGGTTGTTCTGTTGTATTCTGTTGTCATGTGTACCTTGTTGTTCTGTTGTATTTTGTTGTGCTGTGTACCTCCTTTTTCTGTTGTATTCTGTTGTGCTGTGTACCTTGTTGTTCTGTGTACCAGGTTGTTCTGTTGTTCTGTGTACCTGGTTGTTCTGTTGTTCTGTGTACCTGGTTGTTCTGTTGTGCTGTGCACCCTGTTTTTCTGTTGTTCTGTGTACCTTGTTGTTCTGTTGTGCTGTGTAATTTGTTGTTCTCTTGTTGTTCTGTTGTATTCTGTTGTTCAAGTACCCGGTTGTTTTGTTGTGCTGTGTACCTTCTTGTTCTGTTGTGCTGTGTACCTGCTTGTTCTGTTGTGCTGTGTACCTTCTTGTTCTGTTGTGCTGTGTACCTTGTTGTTCTGTTGTTCGGTGTACCTTGTTGTTCTGTTGTGCTGTGTAACTTGTTGCTCTGTTGTTCTGTGTACCTTGTTGTTCAGTTGTATTCTGTAGTTCTGTGTACCTTGTTGTTCTGTTGTAGTCTGTTGTGCTGTGTACTTTGTTGGTCTGTTGTGGCGTGTACCTTGTTGTTCTGTGTACCTTGTTGATCTGTTGTTCTGTGTACCTTGTTGTTCTGTTGTATTCTGTTGTGCTGTGTACCTTATTGTTCTGTTGTGCTGTGTACCTGGTTGTTCTGTTGTGCTGTGTACCTTGTTGTTCTGTTGTATCCTCTTGTGCTGTGTACCTTGTTGTTCTGTTGTATTCTGTTATTTTGTGTACGTTGTTGTTCTGTTGTACTGTGTACGTTGTTGTTCTGTTGTATTCTGTTGTGCTGTGTACCGTGTTGTTCTGTTGTATTCTGTTGTCCTGTGTACCTTGTTGTTCTGTTGTGCTGTGTACCTTGTTGTTCTGTTGTATTCTGTTGTTCTGTGTACCTTGTTGTTCTGTTGTGCTGTGTACCTTGTTGCTCTGTTGTTCTGTGTTCCTGGTTGTTCTGTTGTGCTGTGTACCTTGTTGTACTGTTGTATTCTGTTGTGCTGTGTACTTTGTTGTTCTGTTGTGCTGTGTACCTTGTTGTTCTGGTGTTCTGTGTACCTGGTTTTTCTGTTGTTCTGTGTACTTGTTGTTCTGGTGTATTCTGTTGTGCTGTGTACCTTGTTGTTCTGTTTTATTCTGTTGTTCTGTGTACCTGGTTGTTCTGTTGTTCTGTGTACCTGGTTGTTCTGGTTGTTCTGTTGTTCTGTGTACCTGGTCGTTCTGTTGTATTCTGTTGTGCTGTGTACCTTTTTGTTCTGTTGTTTTCTGTTGTTCTGTGTACCTGGTTGTTCTGTTGTTCTGTGTACCTTGTTGTTCTGTTGTTCTGTGTACTTGTTGTTCTGGTGTATTCTGTTGTGCTGTGTACCTTTTTGTTCTGTTGTTTTCTGTTGTTCTGTGTACCTGGTTGTTCTGTTGTTCTGTGTACCTTGTTGTTCTGTTGTTCTGTGTGCCTGGTTGTTCTGGTTGTCTGTGTAACTTGTTGTTCTGTGTACCTTGTTGTTCTGTTGTTCTGTGTTCCTGGTTGTTCTGTTTGCTACTGCCTGTGACGACTGACCCATTGTGTGAACGATTGTCTCCAATTTCTCGCTTTTAGTCGGTTTGATTTTTCTATCGTAATAAGGATGGTTATTGCATGAGTCAGAACATCAGTCTGTACGAAGTGTGAAAAGTGGTACTTGCATATTTTACAAACTGAGCATTCGACCATTTAACCAACCATATCTCCCCGCCCCCCCAAACCCCTCTCTCCGTGTCTCTGTCTGTCTGTTCTCTCTCTCTCTCTCTCTCTCTCTCTCTTCTTCTTCTTCTTCTTCTTCTCCCTTTCGTACTCTCTGTCTGCCTTTCTATCTGTCTTTCCTTCTCCCTCTCCCTCCCACTCTGTCTCTATTTTGGAAGTTATTTAAAGCACAAATATAACCAATGCTAAGCATGGGGTCTTGAAGAAAATCGTGAAATGGAAAAAATTACACACCTTTGGCATGAAGAGGTTTATGAATGTTCCATTGCATTCGTTTAACGCGCTGGCATACCGTGACTCTGGAAGTATCCTCTTTATAATCGAGCCTTTGTGAAATGCATCAAATATTGGTTAAAGCTTACTCAGCTCCCTGCACACAGATTATACAAACGTGCATACAATGTGTTACTCCAGCAGGTTAAGTTAGGTGACTGTAACTGAGTGGATAAAGTCAAACAAGTTCTTACCGAAAACGGATTTGGTATTGTATGACTTAGGGAGTTGGGGATGTAAGGGGGCCTATATATCAGAACTTAAAGATCGTCTAGTGTCTTGCTGTAAACAGAACTGGTATTTTAAGATGGAAGATGATACAAAGTATTCCTGGTTCGATTCCTTTCAAATATTTTTCAACCGGAGAAATTTTTAGTTGTAGTCACCAATAAATGGCACAGAGACATGTCAGCAACATGGAGAAACTGAACCATAGGTTTAAAAGCCAAAACAAACAAACAAACAAACAAAAAAACAAAAACAAAAACAACAACTACTACGAAAAGATGGCTTGATCCTGAGGGTTTAGCGGATAATGTATTGTAAAGCTTATGAAGAGACACAGTGCGAACACCCGACTTTTCCATATTGTTGCTTAAAGAAGGCAAGACGTGCTTCGTCTGTTGTCCTCTACCAACAATGAAATTATAATTTTGCTTGCCAAGTACATTGCAGAGGCTGTTAATATCAGAAAAAGGTAAGTGCATGGTTATATGATATAATCATCAATATATCAGTAACCTGTTACAGCTGTAAATAAACTTGATGGTCTCAATGAATATCAGTTGTCTATTGAATGTTGTTTCTTTTTCATGATGTGCGTGCTTGTATTGGGCACAGATACCTGTGTAATAACTAACTTGGTTTCTGAATGATTCCCCCCACCCCCACCCCCCAGCCCTCCTCCCAATATTTGCCTGATTAACTGTTAAGTTTGTTTTCTTGCTTTCAATACATTTGACGCTGTAACTTAGAATTGCACCCCACTAACATTGGCTATAGTTTGGACCACGTCAGTAAAAAGCGTCTGAAGCCTCTGTCTGTCTCTCTGTGTCTGTCTGTTTGTTTGTCTCTATAATATGTTTGTCTCCCTGACTCTGTCTCTCTCTTTCTCTTATTCTGCCTCTATCCGTCTGTCTGTCTCTGTCTCTGTCTGTCTGTCTTTCTCTCTTCATTTCGTTCTGTCTCTCTGTCTTTAGTTATCTCTGTCTCTGTCTGCTGTCTGTTTGTCTGTCTGTCTGTCTGTCTGCCACACGCTCTCTCTCTCTCTCTCTCTCTCTCTCTCTCTCTCTCCAAGGCAGTGGATTTGGGTTGTCGACTCCCGTTGAGCACGTGGAGTTTAATGTAGTGGAGCGTGACACAGAAGTTGACAGCCAGCGTCTGTCATGTCACAATGTGAGATCCCAGTCAGATGATGTGTCAGATTGTATAAATGAGGATTTGTGCAATGATGATTTGTCGGCGCTTGTAAATAAACGATTCTTTTCATTTTTATTATGGAATGTCAATGGTTTGTTCTCTAAAATCAGAGATTGTGATTTTCTTTCATTTATTTGTACATTTGACTTCGTATGTTTAGTTGAAACCTTTATGGATAACTGTGACTCCGACATATTTGTCGGCTACAAAGTTTTTTGTAAATCTGCAATCAAACTTTCAAAACAAGGAAGACGTTCTGGTGGTGTTTTGTGTTTAGTAAGAAATAGATTTGTTCCATTTATAAAAGTACTTGACGTTGAATATACTAATTTTTGTGTGATTCTTATTGACAAAAAGTTGTTTGGAACACCTAAAGATGTACTTTATGTTTGCGCTTACATTCCACCAGAAGGGTCTCCTTTTTATACCTATTTTGACTATGATAATGGTATACATTTACTTGAAGAATGTTTGACTGATATTTTGTTGAAATATGATGCATATATTGTTCTTTGTGGAGATCTGAATAGCAGGACATCAAACATTTCTCATGATTATTTAGAAACTTCTGTCCTTGACGTGCAACATAAGAGTCAATCACTTAATGCTAAACGCTCTTCGGAAGACCGTACTCTGAATAATTATGGGAAAGAACTGCTCAGCATGTGCACTACTTTAAGTTTAACTATTTTGAATGGAATATGTAATGGCGACCTTGAAGGTCGCTCCACATATATTTCTGATACAGGGAGTAGTGTTGTTGATTACTTTATTTTTTCAAACGAAGTAGTATAAGGGATGGGGGTTCTGTATGTGCCCATTTAAGCGTCCATAAGGTCCAACAACGCCTTAAACCATAAAAAAAAACCCGCGCAATCGGGTTTTTTCGGCTTAAAAAGGTGTATGGAGAGCCAAATCACTAGAAAAAAAAATGATGGTTAAATATGTGTATGGAGGGGAGCCAAATGGTCATGGGGGTTCTATATGTAACGATTTAAGCGTCCATAAGGCCCAACAACGCCTTAAACCATAAAAAAAAACCCCGTGCGATCGGCTTAAAAAGGTGTATGGAGAGCCAAATCACTAGAAAAAAAAATGATGGTTAAATATGTGTATGGAGAGCCAAATGGTCATGGGGTTCTATATGTAACGATTTAAGCGTCCTTAAGGCCCAACAACCATAAAAACGAAAACGGCTTAAAAAGGTGTATGGAGAGCGAAACGATCCCCGCGTGCGCGTGTGTGTGTGTGCTGGCAAGCTAGCGACCGCTCGGCGTGTGTGGGACGGGATCAATAGCTAAGAGTGTGGTCGCGCGCAGATCTTCCCGCCCGCGCGCACGGCTTGTGATCACCCTTTTAGAGAAATACATTATATTGTAATATAGAAAAAATGCCTTTTCCGCGTAACATTTGCGAGTACCCCAAAGTTAAAACAAGTGGAGTATGCGGCCGACCTTGCATGGGACTCTATTGCAAAGATCATATTAAATGCCATAGAAAAGGAATGCCACTTCCAGTACTTTGTTTAAAATGCAACCTTTATGTACGCACGAAGTATGCTATTTGTTGTACATGTAAGTATAAAAAAGAGATGCCTCCTCCCGTGGAGAAAAAGATTGATCCTATACCCGATTGTGGAGAACATTCAAGCGACTCTGAGGATGAGGATTATGCTTCTGATGATGATGATGAAATTGACCCTTTTGAAGCCTATTCTAGAGGGTATATTCCACCCTTTGGTGGAGTTATCATTGGATTCAGAGATTGATCAGCTTGTGAAATCCTATTAGAGAAAAGATTATATATAGAACATATTGAGAGTAAAAATGACGCAACGATATTCTGAAAAGTATTACCGTGATCTTGCTTCTAAAAAAGAGATTCCTAATCATGAATCTATGAATAAAACTGAGTTGATTAAAGCACTGGGGTTTGATGCTTTGGAGGGGGAGACCAATGCTACGCTTAAAGATATTGCATTTAAGCTCAAAATTCGTGGTTTTAGTAGAATGAAAAAAGATGAACTTATTAAAAATATACGTAAACTACAACATAAAGCTGAATCCACGGAGGAGTTTGGTAGTATTATTAAAAATTATAAACTTGCGGCTCTTCCAAATGAAATAGATCCGCTTTCGTTTATGATGAGTAAAGTGGACACTATTAACCAAAGAGCTATTCCACTGACCAAACAAAATATTGTTTTAACGGTGGAGTTTGGTCAAATTAAAAATGATGATACTACTGTAGCTGTATTTCGATCGGAATATCAAAGTATTATTGATGTTGTTGATGATCAAGATATTGAAAAACAAATAAAACATATTTTGTTAAAAATAGAAAATTTTACAAATGAAGGTTCAGGATGGTTCATTAAAAGAATCTTTAGTTTATGGGTGAATAGAGTTTCTATTACATTTCCAGGATCCTTTATTGAATCACCACAGTGGTTAAAAAATAAAAGAGCTGTGATTAATATTAAAAATAAAGATGATCAATGTATAAGACATTGTTTACGTGCACACAAGTTTCCAACAAAAACGAATTCTAATTTAACTTCTGCCTATCCTTCTGATGATGGGTTAAATTTTGAAAATATTGACTTTCCTACACCTATAAAACAAATTACAAAGATTGAGACTCAAAATAATATTGCTATTAATGTATACTATTTAAAAAATAAAACGATTGAACGTGCAAGAATATCAAAACAACCCGCCAACATGGAGCGTATTAAACTTCTTATTATAGAAAATGAAAATGGTGGACAACATTATACTTATATTAAGAACTTTAACAGACTACTTAGTAATACAAACACAAAGCAGCAATGTACTTTTGTGAGTATTGCTTGACAGGTACAACATCATCAGAACTTTTAGAAGAACATATTAAGCGATGCGCGCAGATCAACCACAAGAACTATTCTCGCGTTGAGATGCCATCGGAGAAGACAAAAATGATCAAATTTACCAATTTTCAAAATCAAATGCAAGTTAGTGATGTGATATATGCTGATTTTGAGGCGATTTGTAAAGAAATAAAAGACGATTCCGATTCGAATAAGACCATCAAAGAAAGCGAACACATCATCTCGTCATACGGGTTTGTGCATGTTAGGTCTGATGGAAGGGCGTACAAACCGCAACTATTTCGTGGTGAGAATGCGGTCAGTCATTTTCTCGATAAACTTCGAATAATATATTATCATACTGTCAAGGAATTGAAAAAACCAGTTCCAATAAAGATGACCAAAAAAGATAACGAATCGTTTGAAAACGAACGAGTTTGTTGGATATGTAGAGGGGAACTACTCGCAAATGATAAAGTAAGAGATCATGACCATATCACAGGGAACTATAGAGGTGCCGCGCATGCATCGTGTAATCTTAAATTGAGAATAAAACCCGACGAATTTGTGTTGCCGATATTATTTCACAACCTCAAAGGTTACGACTCTCACGCGATCATTTCGGAGCTCGCGAACAAAGGTGGTGGTAGAATTACGTGTATCGCGAATAATAAAGAGAAGTACATCACATTCAGTTGGGGAAGGTTGAAGTTTTTAGATAGTTTCGCATTCTTGAGTTCGAGTCTCGACCAGCTTGCGAAGAACCTTCCGGATGATAAGAAGTTTTTAACGCGCAAACATTTCACAGATGAGGAGGAGTTCAAGCTCGTTACGAGAAAAGGAGTCTTTCCGTACGAATATATTACCGATTGGAGTAAATACGAAGATACAAAACTACCAAAGAAAAGTCATTTCTTTAGTAAACTTAACAACACGGATATATCAGAAAGTGACCACAAGCATGCCTTGAATGTGTGGAAGAAGTTTAAATGTAAGAATCTAGGTGATTATAACGATCTGTACTTAGTCACTGATGTGCTGTTACTTGCCGATGTGTTCCAGAATTTTAGAAATACGTGTTTGCGAACTCATAATCTCGATCCTGTTCATTATTACACGCTTCCCGGAATGTCTTGGGATGCTTTACTCAAGAGTACGGGAATAGAACTCGAACTGTTGACGGATATCGAACAATATAACATGATAGAGGCGGGAATACGCGGTGGAATCAGTATGACTGTAAGAAGATACGCGGAGGCTAATAACAAGTATATGAAAGATTACAGGCCTGAAAAAACGGATTCGTATATCATGTATCTCGACGCGAACAACTTGTATGGTTGGGCGATGTTACAAGCTTTACCCACGGGTGGATTTATCTGGGATAACGATGCCAATCTCGAAAAGATTCTAAATCACCCCGACGATGATGAGACGGGATATATTGTGGAGTGTGATATCGAGTACCCTAAAGAATTACACAACGAACATAACGATTATCCCCTAGCTCCTGAGAAAATAGAAATAAAACTCGAAAACCTCTCACCCTATCAACGACGCCTTCGTGAAAAACTCGAGATGCGCGGAAAGGAAACGAGAAAATTAGTTCCGAATCTATGGAATAAGGTTGGTTATGTCGTTCACTATAGAAATCTCAAGCTATACACGCAACTTGGCATGAAAGTAACTAAAATCACAAAAGTGTTAAAGTTTAATCAAAGTCCCTGGATAGCGCCCTATATATTGATGAACACCAAACTGAGACAAGCCGCTACTAACGATGCTGATAAAGATCTGTATAAATTAATGAACAACTCAGTATTTGGTAAAACTATGGAAAATATCAGAATGAGAACGAATATCAAATTATTCAAGTTAGATGAAGAGGACAAGGCACGCAAACTAATAAACAAACCGGCTTATGTCGATCATACGATCATCAACGAGAAACTTCTAGCGATTCACTACAAAAAAAATAAGCTTGTGCTCAATAAACCTATCTATATCAGGATGGCCATTCTCGACCTATCAAAGTATCTCATGTATGATTTGTATTACAACCACTACAAGAAAAAATATGGATGCAGGTTGTTATATACTGATACCGATTCATTCATTCTCCACGTAGAATGTGAGGATTTTATCGCTGGTATGGATGATAATGTACATGACCGCAGTAATTTTCCAAAAGATCATCGATTGTACGATAAATCGATAGAGAAAGTGCCAGGATACATGAAAAGTGAGCTCGGATGTAAACCGATCCGACAATTCTGCGGCTTGCGCTGGAAGATGTATTCGGTTGTAGCGGATGATGGATCAGTTATCAAGAAAGCCAAGGGCATAAAAAAAATGTGTGGTGAAGGATGAAATTGAACCCGATATGTATAAGGAGTGTATTGATCGATCTGTTCAATTTACTAATTGTATGAGAACGTTCAGATCGTATAAGCACAAGATGTACACGATCAAGCAAATGAAGACATCACTCTCACTGTACGATTCCAAACGCTATTGGCTAGATGATGGTATTACATCTTACGCCTATGGGCACTATGGTATTTCTGTATCGTGAGGAACAACCATAAGCTCTTCGTGTACAAACCCTCTGGATGGGCCATTTTGTAAATAATAAAGAATAGGATCGCCGGGCATCATACGCTTAATATTATAAACTTTAAGAGACCAAACGGGATCCGTTGCTCGTTTGCGAGCTCCACCCTCGAGCTCACCGGGCTCATACAAGTACCGAACTTGCGCATCATGCGGTAACTCTCCTTTATCATCTTTAGTCGGTGCAGAGGATTCGGCTTCTACCGATTTGGCCTTTATTGCGACTGACGGTTTCTTACCTATAAGTCTCATCACCTCATTATTCAATGCAACCACAACAGCCGGTAATCTAGTGACCCATTCTGTTGATCGATTCGGCGATTTCATTTCAGCCACATATTGATGACTAAACAATCGTTCTGCCAGCGTACGATTAAATCTTTCTACAATAGCCTGGCTTCTGTGTGTCTTTCCACGCCTTACTTTTTTTTAAATTTTGTTCACAGCACCCATAAACTCTCGGCCAGGATCTACCTGAAGAAGTTTGGGCAACTTCAATGGGCTACGGTCGTAAATACGTAAAAAAGTGGCCGCCACTTCGACACTGTCTTTCGTTGTTAGGGGTTCGGCTTCTTTATATCGACTCGCAACATCAACGACAGTCAGCGCATACTTATACGTCTTACGCCCGATTCTGTCATAGGGTAAAAGTAAAAGGTCAGCCTGATGAACCTCATTTGGGACAGTAATATCAAATTTTGCTCTCGGAATATACTTTGGAGGGGGTAGATAAATTTGCCATATAGCTTGTTTTTGTAACCATTTTCTAGCCTCATCCTCAGACACCTTGGCTGCTTTCGCGAGTTTTTTAATCGCCGAATAACCCTTCCAATAACCGCTTGGGCTGTAATAGATCTTTTCCATTTTATTTAAGAAAGTAAATGTTTAATATTTTGAAATCGCAAAACCAAAAATGACCATGGTCATGGTCATGATAATAAATACATATTCTCGATCTTTTTGTCCCTCTGAGGGTGTATAAAAATCTGAAAGTTGGGGTTTATGAGAAAGAGGGGGTAGTGACTCCCCCATCACTTTATAATATTCTTGCATAGCCATATCCACATCCTTAAACGTGTTCACAGCATGTTGTTGTTGTCTTAGTTTTTCATTTATATAATCTAAACGTTGAATCCTCTCTTTCTGCCATTCTGCGGTCGCTGCCTGAAGTTGTTCTTGCGCTTTGTTGTGTCGTTCTGTTCTTCTAACGCGTCTGAAGACCCCAGTTTACTAAATAAAAAATTACTTCCGGTAAATGCTAAAGCGTTTACTATTGCCCCACCAACGAGTAACGCTACTGATGCCATACTATAATGATGATATTATTATTACTTCAAAATATCATGTGGGAGAATACCTTGTTTTTCCAACATATCCTTCGTAGCCATAGCGAGGGCTATATCCAAAGTGACCATCCCGATATCTTCGAGGTTGAAAGCCAGTCTAGGTGTCGGGGCTTTCGTAAATATTAATTTTGTCAATCTCGAGTAACCAGCGGCCAATGCGCTGACCACAACCGCGTGGTATACAGTGTTTGCAATTTCTTTACCGTTTATATTTGGTGTTGCCATTGTTTATAAATAGTGTTCAAATTAATGTTCAAAACATAATAAATGGGTTGGGTTTTGTTACCACAGGTGGTGGTGGTGGTTGTACTAGTTTTTTCGACCGATTAAAATATATGTAAACACCACAACCTATTATCATCATAGCAGCAATGTACAAGGGATTGATAAAAACGTGATCTGGTCCCCTCGATGATGGTTCTTCTTCTTGTTGTTGTTGTTCTTGTTGTTGTTGTTGTTCTTTCGCTTTTCGAAGTTTTTCGAGAAGTTCTTCATGTTTTGCTTTTCTAGCAGCAGCACCTTTTCGACCCGCTTCAACTTTCTTCTGATTCTTTGGTTTTGTTACTTCCTCCATTATATTTATTAAATTGACAATGTTTAACAGTAGTTACAGCTGTGGTGAGCGGAGCTAAGAACATGCCAAATCTGTGATATAGTTCGCAAGTAAAGCTGTTAAGCACATGTCCCAGGAATGGATCTTGCTCGAGATCACTATTTAATTTTGTTTGGTCATCAATTGGGAGATACATACAAACTGCTCTGGTATACAGTTGTATAATTGTATTACCGAGTGATTTTGTAATCATCGATCCTAAACTCGCTTCATATCTCTATGTCTATATCCGGATCTTTCATTGCTTCGATTTTATCAACACTAAACTCTTTCCCTAAATATTCTTTTGCTCCACCGGCTGAGACCACCGCCATAAGCCTGTCGCGTTTGGGATCCTCGGATAGTAATTGGTCCATCTTCTTCTTATATTCTATATACCTCCTTTTAAGTTTAAAATAATGAAAAACTACAAATCCAACGACTAAAAGTGTTAAGAAATTGCTAACCAGTGCTAAGGAACTGTTAAGCAGTGTTAAGAAATTGTTAAGCATTGTTAAACTAGCAAATTTTATATGCAACTGGTTGATCAGTTTTTAATATCAACTTGGAGTGTTTGGTATTTGCCAATGATTTCCTAACCTCTTTACGTTCATTTTGTGTTGGAATGACATCGTTTTCTCTTAAACACTCATCAAACGAGTCCCTATCCTTACAGTGAAATAAAGCCACCCATTTTGTTTGTTCGCGAAGGTCAGTAAGAACCGAGTTGTATTTCTGAGTCAACACCCACACAGACTGTTTCGCGTGTCTTCCAGAAAATGCGAGTTTACTCAACATTTGCTTCTTTTGAGTAAGAGCCTTTAAGTCACTACAGTCATCGATGATGTACAACGTTGGCTCCCCGGCAAATATTTCAAAAAACAGCCCAAGCCATTCGTGAAGTTTATCACCGGGATTAACGGTGTATACCCCGCGGTCCTTTCTTACCCACACTCGGGATCGATAGGCTTTATTATATTCGAGAGTAGGGCATAGAATTACAATATTCTCGAACACACCACGATATGTCGTTTGTAATAAATCTAAAATAAATTCGGTCTTACCGCACCCAATTTGCCCCGCAAATAATTGCGGAATGTGCTTCTTTAGTAAACAGCCTCGACAAATCTTCCATCTTCTATATTTAATTGTCCATCCATAATTACAAATACATACGCATTTAGCGGTTCTGCCGTTTCAGCTTTTTTCTGAATCTGAATCGTAATGCCTTCAGACGCATTTTCGATACGACGTCCACTCCCGTGAAGAGAATTATCATCTGTGGTGCGCATATCCAACCAAAGAGCATAATTATTCGTGAAATATTCACCGATTGTGACATCCGCTAGTTCTAAATCTTTTACCACTTTGTCTACTTCGGGGTCGCGTTTTTGCGTTCCGAAAAACTTTCTGATTTCATCCCATTGTTGATAGGAACGCATACCTTGACTAAACAGTTGATTGGGCACACCTTCGATCGTCACTTCAACCTTATTGATCTTAGGATTGTAATACTTATCAAACAACAGCAGTACCCCCTTCATACTTTTTGCCGGCACGTTGAGATTAATATTCCAGAGTGTGTCAGATTTGTCCAGAGGAATTTTACGATGTCGTAGTATTCTATCATATAAAATAGCGAGCCTACCCGAATAATAACCGGCTATCTGTCTCGCAAGTTCGGGTTGTGTGACTTTCTCAAACTCGAGACTAATCCCTTCTATCGTATAGGATACATCCGGGTCTGTGCTGCGGATAACCTTGTTATAAGCGTTAAAGGTAAGTTCATACTCCAGGCGATCGCCGAGAGCACTCTGATAAAATGGTGCATGAGATTCTAGCAATTCGAAATCAAGCGGAACACAAAATCGATTATCATAAGCCTCCGCAATGGCGACATCTCTAGCGATAGTGTTATCTTTATTATCCGTGTTAATACGCAATCGTGTCACATTGCGGTGTGTACTTAAGTCAATACCTTGATAAACGGCGTTTCTTCGTTCTTGTCGAGTTCGCCAAAGATCTCCATAAGTATAAAATACATCACTATCTTCAACGCTCATGATTTCATTACCGGAAATGCGAATGGTTGTTTTATGTACTATGGCTCTACCAATATTATCAACGAGTGTTCTGTTCACATCTGTTGTAGAAGTCAAAGAAATTTTGAATGCTAGTCGAACACTCCCCGGAACGATCACATCGTCAACACCTAAATTAGGAAAGCGTACAAGAAGTTGTTGATTCTGATCGATAGTTGATGGATTGTTAGTAATCACGACAGTCTGCCGCACGCCCTTTATCCCCCGCGGCTCCCGCAAACTTCTCATTGGATTAAGCTTTCTTCCACTCATTTTTTGTTTTATATAGATATAATGATATAACTTTATATTATAAGTTTAATATGGCGGAAGGTGGTGAGATGGCGGAAGGGTTCGCAGAAGGTGGTGAGTCAATAATAGAATCTGGTTTCTTGCAAACAGAATTATTAAAGAGCGCGGTTGATGATTACTATGGTGCATTTGGACAAGAGCCCGATGTTGGGCGAAATTATGCCAATTTTGAACTTGATAGTAGAGGTACACTACGATTAAAAAATAATCCAGATTTTAATATCATTAACATCCGCACGAGAAAACCCCTAGCACTTTCAACACTAGCGGGAAAACCTGGTGGAGCAAATATTATTCGCGAGGAACTTGGTTTTGTAGACTGGAGGAGGAAAAACTTAAAACCCCAAACGGTCGCGGCTCTCCAAAAGGTTGAAGCCAAACTGGGCGAAGAAATTGAGATGGATGATTTCTCACCAAATACAATCGATGAAGTACTTAAAACTATAGATGATCCTCCCCTGGATCTGGATGGCACCAATGAACTGGGTGGTTATATTCGTGAATTCAAAGGTTTAGACAAAGCCATGCAAAGACAGCGTGGTAATCTTTCTGACAACCTCTCAAAACTCCCTCACCTGGATGAAGAAAGGTCAACTTTAAAAATAAGAATTCGGTCTGCGGAACTAGCTGATAAAGATGAAAGCGAAATCAAACCCTTGCGTTTACAATTAGAAGATCTAAACATCGAGCGTGCTGCACGACTAGAAGCGATATCAATACACAAAGAAGCACTGCGATCTCAAATCAGCAGAATGCGTGAAACGATACACAGAATTCTTGAGGAGGACACAACACTAGCAGAACGTATTCGAACGCTTTTTAGAGAACAAGGCATTACTATCGTTTCCATTCTTACTGCCTTTGGTATGATTATCAGCACTATCGTTTTGGCCGTCACGGGTGGAGGGGGCACTCCACGGGCGCCGGGTAAAAAAGATGACAACTGGATAAGAAAAAGACTTAAAGATTTGGGAGAATTACTTAAAAAATTAGGTTTAAAGGCGATTGATGCCCTCCCAGGAGTCATTGGGGCTATTGTTTCGTGGTTATTAAGCACGTTGGGTAAAGCGGTTGGGTGGTCAGCCAACAACGTGTGGGCACTCGTGCTCGGTGCTGGCCTCCTCCTGTTTGATTATTTAAAGAAGAGAAAGTGAATACCACCTAGACCTATCAATCCTAAAGTAAGAGCGACTTTATAGTCTTTGTGAGTTGTTGGCTCTTCTTCGTACGATACTTTCGCTGGTTTGAGTTTAAATTTGTTATCCGAAGAACCTGCACCATACAGAAAGGGTCTATTACCAGCACCGGTAGCTATTGCAAATCCTGGTCGAGATGTTTGTATTAATTTTTTATTTCTATAGGTAAGAGTGCACCACCCGCGAATGCCTAACAAAACTCTCGTTTCACCCGCTCCTGTCCTCGGTGTTGTCAAAGGCTTGTGTGATTTATAATCGAGCACCGTATTACTCGCATCAAGCATTGCCAAGTCTGCATCAGAAGGTGGCACAAGAGCCCAGTGACCTCTAGACCATTGAAGAGCTTTTCCTGATGGGGCAACAAAATAGTATGCATTTGGTGGAACACTTTGGGTAGGTGGAACACTTTGGGTAGGTGGAACACTCTGGGGTGAAACACTCTGGGTAGGTGGTTCGTTTAATCCATCATTAACACCAATATTCTGTTCTTCTGTCGCAATGACAATTTTATTGTTATAATTAATGCGTGTACCAACCCTCAATGCCATATCAGATGGGGCCATATAAAGGCCAACACCAAATGCAAAGTTTACTTCGGATCTCGCGTACTGGAGAACGTCCTGGTATTTTTTTATCGCCGTTTGTAGGTTTTCGGGGGCATTAATCGCATCTTCAACATTGGCTAAAAATTGTTTTTGCGCATCAAATCCAGTTCCTTTTGTTGTTATACTCGTGCCCGTTTGCGCTTGTGACCCTATTAGAGCCCACACATAAGTGCGAATGCTATCGTTGAGACGAACTATCCCCGCATGTGTAAAACCCAACCCCTTATCAGGAATAAATGTTGTCTAAGCCCGGGTGATGTCCACCGTATGTCTGATTTTATCGTGGGGGCTAAAGAACACAGGACCTCTGTTTCTCATTGCCTGTCGTGCAGCCCCACCGGGGGTCTCAGCCTGAATAAATTCTCCCAAACCAAAGCCATGCTTTTCTATTTTCTGTCTCCAATCCCTCTGCCCAAATTCGGCACACAAACGCTGATAAACTGCTTTATCAAACGGATTATTATACATGTTAAATGCTTGGTCGGTGGGTAGCGGGATTTTTAACTCGTTCAATAACCTCCGAATCTGATAGTAAAAATGAAACCTATACACGGCTCGAATAAACGGATCAGAAGCTTGAAAATGTTCTTCCGTTACTCCACACCCGGCGGTCGCGCACCATACCACAAAATTGATTTGATTCTGCCACCACACTATCGGGTTGTTTCTCCACGCAAGCCAGGCTGCATTCATCGCGCGAATATCCCCAGTCATAGTGGGGTTCACATGAGACTGAAAAACATCGGGAAACTTGGCGGTAAAAGAATATTCGCTGTTCACGTAGATCATTTTCGTACAACTTATTCTTTTTTCTTTATACCCGGTTGTATAGGACGCGTCCTTGTTGAAGCTGTAAATTTTCTTATTCATAGCTATGTATATAATAACAACCGATATTCAAAAAGACGAATTACCGCGGTGCATACCTAATCAAAGTGGAAGACTAGAAATCGCGCTGCGTGAAATAACTTATTATCCCAACTGGAAAAATATCAGTGATGAGCTCAGAAACAATTTCTTTACTACCGATCGTAAGATAATAATCCCAGATGGTTATTATAATGTGTGTGAATTGAATAAAGAAGTGTTCACCCCCCACGGTGCAGAGTTAGACTTGCACGCTCCGAGTGGCTATCTGAGAATAAAGAGCACCAAATCGATTGAACTTTCTGAGCGTCTTGCACATACTCTGGGGTTCCCAAAAAAACTCATCGCGCCGGGAATAATGGTCATAGGAAACAGGCATCCGCGGCTCGCGATACATAAAGCACTTTACATTCACCTCTCTCAAATTAGTACCACCGATAATTTCTATAACGGATTGCCTTCTACGTTGTTACAATCAATCCCAGTAGAAAATGAAAGATGCGGGGGTGGTCGAACAACCACGTCGACATCACCCCAATACAAAAGACTTTCTCACGGAGATTTACCACGTTTAACACTTTCTATAGTAGATGAAAATCATAATCCCGTTTCTATTGATTATTTAAATATTACATTACATATAAGATATGATTGAACCCTGCACTACGCTCAGTTTAGTTGATCTCGGAGATACAGAGGGATTTGATGTGTCGGGAAAAGAAAATCAGTTGTACGCCTTCCAGCTTTCTGAAGGAACGTACAAAAGAAAAGAAGTAAAAATTGGTGATATCGTGAGTGAGGATGATGTTGTCAATGATGAGCCCTATCAACTTGTTCGTTTAAACGGTACATGGCAGCTAAAACCCCTCGACAACTGGATAATAGATTTTAAAATTGAATCACCTTACATTACCAAAGAAGAAGAAAATAATTATAGAATAAAAAACAGTGGCTGGATGTTCGCTGATTTAAGAGCGTTTGATGTAGATTTAGTAATATACCAGAAGAGGTGTTATGTGATTAAGAAACGCTCGAAGGTTCAATCTACATTAAGAATAGATTTTTATGATGAGCTAAATAGTTTGCGGGGCTTCAGTTTCCGTATTATTTATGATGTAATTCTCGGTGAAGAGCCTGATGATTTTGTAGAAGTTTTTAAAGGGTTTTACATTAAATGGCCCAAAAATCTTGCAAATCAACCCCTGAGAATCACCATTGAAAAACAAGATGATGGTATGCACTATGATACTATACCTTGGGGTAGTCATATAGAATTCTCGCTTGAAGGTATTGCCACAAAACAGAACGCAGTGAGTTTTTGGCTCTTCCTCCGTCCTCCTCAAAATATTTCCTTTAGAAGACTACGTTGCATCAATTTGAATATTTAGAATATACTATAAATATTAGAAATGGTTGATCCTGGAGGGCCAGGAACACATATCAAACCCTGCACTACGCTCGGTTTGGTTGATCTCGGAGATACAGACGGATTTGATGTGTCGGGAAAAGAAAATCAGTTGTACGCCTTCCAACTTTCTGAAGGAACGTACAAAAGAAAAGAAATAACGAGTAATGGTGGTGTCAACAAATTCAGCGAACTTGCAGACGTGAACGTTGACGGTGTTGTTGTGAACAAACCACATCATCTTGTTCTTTCCGACGATGATACGTGGGTACCTTATCCGGTGGATAACTGGGATTTAGATTTTGAAATAAAACAACCCTATGTTAGTATTGGAAGAAATCACGCTCTACAAAAAATACAAAATAGTGGTAAACTGTTGGCTTCCTATCATACGCGTAAAGATCTAATCGTCGTTAACAGCGACGACTTTGGATATGTTATTGGTATGAAAGGTAAAAAGACTGGTACACTGCGGTTAATTAAAGAGTTTGATTTTAAGCCGCCTATTCAGGGGTCAACTATCGTTTTAGATATACTCCTTAGTGGGGTGCCAGATAATTTTGTAGAAGTTTTAAAAGGGTTGCAGATAAAATGGCCTGGAAATCTTAAAAATAAACTCTTGAGAATTACTATCAAAATTCCAGTGGTTGACCCATCTGATCAACCCGATCCCTCTATAGAATTCTCGCTCGAAGGTGTCATCAAACGTCCATCATTAGATAAAATATCTCTCGACTTTATTCACATCGGACCTCTTCAGCTTAAAAGACTGCGCTACTCTCCTCATCCTGTTACCATCATTTAAAAAAATGATTACTATAGAATAATGGAGTTTCGCCTACGAGAGATATCGAATATAAAAAACAACCTCGAAAAAGAGTGTGATGAAAGAACTTTATTTTATAAAAAATATAAACGCGGTGTAAATATCGCTACAGCCGTGGATACAACGCTGACGACTCGTAGTATCGCCCTTGGGGCATCGGGTGTTGGATTACTGTTGAGTGTCGCCGCTGCTCCCGTAGCTATTGGAATAGAAGTGGGAGCTGGTCTCCTTGGTGTGGTTGGTTTAACTTGTAAATTTATTCATAAAAAATTAATGTCACAAGCTATGAAGCACAACGAGATTCGCGTGTTGGCCGAGTCAAAACTGAACACTATAAATGATCTTATTTCAAAAGCATTAGAAGATGATAAAATAAGCGATGAAGAATTTAGTCTCATTCTGGCTGAAGTTGAAAAATTCAATGCAATGAAAACAGACATAAAATCGAAACAAAAAACTCAGTTGTTAAAGAAAAATCTATTTGATATTCAAGATGGTAAACCATCCAAAAAGCTAACTAGGTCAAACGGGCGGGAAGATCTGCGCGCGACCACACTCTTAGCTATTGATCCCGTCCCACACAAGCCGAGCGGTCGCTAGCTTGCCAGCACACACACACACACGCGCACGCGGGGATCGTTTCGCTCTCCATACACCTTTTTAAGCCGTTTTCGTTTTTATGGTTGTTGGGCCTTATGGACGCTTAAATCGTTCCATATAGAACCCCATGACCATTTGGCTCTCCATACACATATTTAACCATCATTTTTTTTTCTAGTGATTTGGCTCTCCATACACCTTTTTAAGCCGATTGCACGGGGTTTTTTTTTATGGTTTAAGGCGTTGTTGGGCCTTATGGACGCTTAAATCGTTACATATAGAACCCCCATGACCATTTGGCTCCCCTCCATACACATATTTAACCATCATTTTTTTATCTAGTGATTTGGCTCTCCATACACCTTTTTAAACCGAAAAACCCCGATTGCGCGGGTTTTTTTTTTTTTTTATGGTTTAAGGCGTTGTTGGACCTTATGGACGCTTAAATGGGCACATATAGAACCCCCATCCCTTATACTACTAACGAGCTTTTTTCCATTGTGTGTGATGCATGTATGCTGAATGTTTGCGAACGGATAGATTCTGATCATATGCCTGTTACTGCAAGTGTTACTTTTCCAAATGAAAATATATGTGATACAGTATGTAGTCATCAAATTTTGGAGAAGTTTGTATGGAATGATAACAATGCTCATATATTTAATGATCTTCTACGCACAGAAGGAATAAGTACTGAAATTGATAAGGTGATAGATTTAATTGATGTTGATGTTAACGAAGCTCTTGTTAAGTTTAATGAATGTATGAGAGAATGTGCTGACTGCATGAAGAAACGTATCTATATTGGTAATAACAGAAAGTTTGATGATTGGTTCGATCAAGAGTGTAAGATTGAAAAAAGAAAAGTAAGAAGACTATTAGCGAAATGCAGACGTTCTTTGGATGGGAATGTTTGCCATGAATATAATCAGGTCAAACGTGAATACAAAAAAATGTTGAAAAGAAAAAAGAAACAGTTTAACGATGCATTGTTAGATCAACTTGTCACATCTATACAGAACCAGAAAGAGTTCTGGGAAGCTGTTCACAAAACCTCATTTAAAAGAAAACAACCAAGAAATGACATCAGTATCGACACATGGTTTCATCACTTTAAATCATTGTTAGAAAAAGATACAGCTAGTGGTAATGTAAATGGGGATGTTCAGTATGTTGAGTCTAATGACTATATGAACCGTCCAATTTCTAGAGAGGAAGTATTATATTCAATGAGGAAACTGAAAAATCGTAAAGCTGCTGGGCCGGATAGTATTATTGGTGAAATGTATAAGAATTCAAATGACCATGTTATACAGTTTTTTGTTAAATTATTTAATACACTATTTGACAAGGGTGTCTTTCCTCAAAGCTGGACAGAATCAGTTATTTTACCTCTTTTAAAGAAAGGAGATGTCAACAATCCAAATAACTATAGGGGCATTTGTCTTAGTGATATAAGTAGCAAAATGTTTAGTACAATATTAAATAATAGAATACAAGAATGGGTACAAGAAAATGACATTACCGGAGACCACCAAGCTGGCTTTAAGAAAGGATATTCAACAATAGATCATATGTTTGCTCTTTTGGCACTGGTACAAAAGCAATTTTCTAATAATCGTAAACTTTATGTAGCCTTCATTGATTTCGAGAAAGCCTTCGACTCCATAAACAGACATCTGCTATGGCCAATACTGTTGAAAAATGGTATAAGAGGTAAATTGTATAAGTGTATTCGGAGTATTTATGATACCGTAAAATGTAGAGTTAGATGTGGTGCACAGTTGACAGATTATATAGCCTGTACAGCTGGAGTAAAACAAGATGATGTGTGCAGTCCAGTGTTGTTCTCCCTTTTCATAAATGAACTGGCCATTGATGTTATTAATAACGGAAGACATGGTGCCACTTTTTCTTTTGATGCATTTGAATTATTTATCTTGTTATTAGCAGATGACGTTGTACTTTTGTCAGAAACTATTGTTGGTCTACAGACTCAGCTGAATAACTTACAACGTGCAGCAAGTTCCCTTCAACTGAAAGTCAACATGTGTAAGAGTAATATCATTGTATTTAGAAAGGGGGGATATTTAGGTTCACGGGAAAGATGGTTTTATGATAGCATTACAATGCCTGTTGTCAATGTTTATAAATATTTGGGGATAAATTTTACTACACGTTTGAGCTTTGTTTCTGTTTGTAAAGATCTTGCTAGCAGGGCCAAAAATGTCTTATTGTGTGTTATAAAAAGATTATCTTCGTTAAATAACACTTCTCTACAATTGTTTTTGAAAATTTTTGATGCTCAGGTACAACCCGTCATGCAATATGGTTCTGAATTATGGGGTCTGCATAAAGCCGCGTTGGAATGTGAATCTGTGCACTTGTTTGCGTTGAAGAAATTTCTAGGCGTAGATCTGCGTACACCTAATGATCTTGTTTATGGTGAAACAAATAGACATCCGATATATATTAACTCTGCTATACAGTGTATACGTTATTGGCTTAAGTTGTTACAAATGGAAGATTACAGAATACCTTATAGAGCTTACAAAATGTTGTATGAGTTAGATATTAGGGGAAAGAGAAATTGGGTCACAGATGTACGTATTTGTTTATTTAGATATGGATTTGGTGATGTATGGTTGAATCAGGGTGTTGGTAGTATAAATCAGTTTGTAAGACTTTTCCGGCAACGCTTGATTGATTGTAGATGGCAGGACTGGAATTACCATATTCAAAACAGTGAAAGATTTAGCTTCTATAGAACTTTTGGACATACGCATGATGTTAAACAGTACTTGGTATGTAACATGGACATGTATTTGAAGTATGTAACAACAAGATTTAGGTTAGGCGTGTCAGACTTAGCTACACATTACTATAGATACAGAGATTTTACTGACAATGATTTAATTTGCCCACTATGTAAAGAAGACAAAGAAGACGAGGTACATTTTGTTTTTCGTTGTCCAGCTCTTTGTAGAATTAGAGAAAAATATATACCACCTAAGTACTATCGACAGCCATGTTTATTCAAACTGAGTTTATTATTGTCATCCACGAGACATGCTGATATATGGAATCTGGCACTGTTTTTACACCAGGCATTTAAATTTCGGGATATCGTGACATCTTAAGATGCTGTACTTCATTGCTGCGTTAATGTAATATGTGTACTTATTATGGTTGGTTATATATTTTCATTTTGTTTGTTATTACTTATATTGTCACTTACCCCTTCATAAGGGGCCTAGGCCTATTAATGAATAAATAATCTGAATCTGAATCTCTCTCTCTCTCTCTCTCTCTCTCTCTCTCTCTCTCTCTCCCTTTTCTTCTTTCTTTCTGTTTTCCTCATCTTTCCTGCATCTTCTTCTACTTCTTCATCATTTTGTTTTGTTTTCAGTGCTTTTTTCTGAAGGCAAGGTGAAAAGAAGCTTGCAGCTTATCCTTTACCTTCAACAAGACACCAAGTTCGAGATTTCCTCCTCCTCTGTTTCGTTCTCTGTGACCCTCTGTCTGTGTCTTTGTCTGTCTCTACCTATGTCTGTCTTTTTGTCACTTCCAAGGCCTGGAACTATCAAGATCTGAGTCTCTCTCTGTCTGTCTGTCTGTCTGTCTGTCTCTGTCTCTCTGTCTCTCATTATAATCATCACCATCATCGTCCTCAATTTCTCCAGTCTTACCTGTGTCTAACAAAGCGCACATCCTATGTTGACCTTTACATTTGGAGACACGCCTTGCAAACACAGAGACTTTGTGTTGTTTTTTGTTGTTGGTGGTGGTGGTGGTGATTATATTTGGTGTTTTTGTCTTTTCTTTTCTTTTTTTCCTTTTCTTTTTTTTTTTCTTTTCTGTCATTTACTCAATAACAAATGAAAACGTTTTTCAATAGGCTTCTTTGACATCGAAGCCCATATTACATAGTTAGATTTTTTGCATCTGAAAGCCGTGATGGAAAGAAGGATGGGTGTTGACGTCTTTTCTTGGCTATCGTTTCTCACCAGGTCGATGTCATTGCATCGTGAGGTTCGTTTGTATTCTTTCGAATAATCTATTGGCTCTGGTGTTCTGTTGAAGGCAGGTGATTTTTGTTTGTTCTCTTCCTGGTTCTCCGATCGTCAGTCCCGGTTTCTGTCAGTCTGTCTCTCTGTCTTTCTGTCTCTCTGTCTTGTCTCAATCTCTTTCTATCTCGCCGTCTCTGACTCTCTCTGTCCCCCCTTCACTTTCTCTCTCTGTCTCAAGGGAGACGATCAGGTGGATTACTTTGTTTGGTAAGAAACGAATTTCTTTCTTGTTTAAAACATATTGACACGAAATACACAAATGTTTGTATATTTTTGATTGATAAACAACTATTTGGACTTAATAAAGATATTCTCTATATTTGTTCATACATACCACCTGAAGGCTCTCCTTTTATGGTCATTTTGATATTGACAATGGAATTAGTGTGCTAGAAGACTGACCGATTTACTGTTAGAGAAAGACGTTTATGTTATTCTAAATGGTGATCTAAATAACAGAACTTCAGACATCTGTCAGGATTGTTTCGTAAAAGATATTTTTGATGTACAACACAGAAGCCAATCTTTTAATGCAACTCGTTGTTCCAATGATCATAATCTGAATAATTATGGGAAATTATTATTGAATATGTGTACTGCTTTAGATTTGAACATTTTAAATGGAATGTGTGAAGGTGACCTTGAAGGTTGCTATACATATATATATATATGACTCTGGAAGCACTGTTATTGATTACTTTATTTTCTCAAATGAACTATTTACAATGTTATATGATTCATGTGAATTATCTGTCACTGAACGTATTGACTCTGACCATTTACCAGTGACAATGCGAGTTCTTTTTCCAAATGATAACCTGTATGATGTCAATATACAAGAAAAGCATTATGCTACAGATAGAATAGTATGGAATGAAGAATATATTGATCTATATACCACCACGTTATGTAATGAAGATATGCGTATGAAAATAGACTTAGCAATTAATCTAATTGATATCAGTAAATGAAGCTATAAGAAAATTCAGTGACTGTATTAGAGAGAGTGCAGAATGTATGAAGAAACATGTGTCCTTCAATGGTAATAAGAAAGTGAATGACTGGTTTGATCAGGAATGTGCACTTTTAAAAAGGAAAACAAAGAAACTGTTTCGAAGATGTCGTCGTACATTAAAGGTTGAAGATAATATAGAATATGTGATTGCTAGACGTGAATATAAGTATTTACTTAAGAGAAAGAAGAAACAATACAATAAATCTTTGTTAGATAAACTTGTAATGACAGTTGATAATCAGAAAGAATTCTGGGATACTGTTAGAGGAGTGTCGTTTAAGAGAAAACAACCAAGTAATAACATATCAGTTGATACGTGGTTTCATCATTTTCAAGCCTTGTTAGAAAAAGATGTTAGTAATATTCAAAATTGTGACACGCCTGATGTTGAGTTAGAAGGATATATCAATCGTCCAATTTCTGTAGAAGAAATATTACTTGCTTTCAGAAAATTAAAATGCAGAAAGGCGGCTGGTCCTGATGGTATCATTGCCGAGTTATTTAAGAATGCAAACGAACAGGTTGTGCAGTTCTTTAAAATGTTTAATAAACTTTTCGATAATGGTATATTTCCAGATAGCTGGTCTGAATCTATTATTCAACCTATTTTCAAGAAAGGCGACATTAATAATCCAAACAATTATAGAGGAATTTCTTTGATTGATTGAGTAGTAAGTTATTCGGAATAATCATTAATAATAGATTACATGAGTGGGTGGAAGAAAATAATATTACAGGTGAATGTCAAGCTGGGATATTCAACAGTCGACCACGTTTACTTTGCTAGCCTTAGTTCAAAAACAATTTTCATACGATCGTAAATTGTATGTAGCATTTATAGACTTTGAAAAAGCTTTTGACTCCATAAATAGAAATCTTTGGCCAGTTCTTATAAAAAATGGTATAAAAGGAAAACTGTGTAGGTGTATTAAAAGTATGTATGATGTAGTTAAAGCTAGAGTCTGATGTGGTGCCAAACTGACAGATTATACGAGTATAACATGTACTTCTGGGGTTAAACAAGGTGATGCATGCAGCCCAGTTCTTTTTTCTTTATTCATAAACGAATTAGCAATAGAAGTAATTAATAATGGTAGGCATGGTGCTGTGTTTCCACTTGATGCTTTTGAATTGTTTATTCTTTTGTTAGCAGACGATATCATTTTGATTTCAGAAACAGTTATAGGCTACAAACACAATTAAATAGTTTACAGCGTGCAACAACATCTCTTCAATTAAAGGTAAATATGTGTAAAAGTAACATAATAGTATTTCGGAAATATTGTATGATTTAGATATCAAGGGAAAGAAAAACTGGGTAACTAAGGTTCGTGTTTGTTTGAATATGGATTTGGTTTTGTTTGGATGGAACAGGGTGTTGGAAGTGTTAATGGTTTTATATCTGTTTTCCGCCAAAGGCTAATTGATTGTAGATGGCAGACTTGGAATAATCATATTCATACCAGTGAGAGATTTGATATGTACAGAACTTTCTGTAGTGTACATGATTTAAAACCTTATCTACTGCAAGATATGGACAGGCACTTGAAATTTATAACAACGAAATTTAGATTAGGAATGTCAGAACTAACTCTGAATCGCTCAAGATACAAATTTTCTAGTACGAATGATTTAGTCTGCCCTCTATGTAACGAATCACAAGAAAAATAATTACATTTTGTTCTTTGTTGCCCAGTGCTATGGAAATACTCGTGAAATGTTTATGAAAGCAAAATATTTCAAACATCCCTCTTTGTTCAAATTAAGTCAAGCAACAGTAAGGACGTTCGTGATTTTTTTCTTGTTTTTGTATAAGGCTTTCAAACTTAGAGAAATAGCCACTTCGTGAAATGAACATAATTATGTTTTGTTATCTGCATTTATGCTTGTTTGCTTATATTGTCTTATTGAGTTGTATAATGTTCATATTAACCCCTTCACTTGGGGCTGAGGCCTATATGTGAATAAACCATTCCGTTTCCGTTTCTCTGTCTCTCTCTGTCCCCACCCCCCCTTCTTTCTCACTCAGTCTCTCTCTGTCCCCCCTTCTTTCTTACTCTCTCTCTCTGTTCCCCCGCTTCTTTCTCACTCAGTCTTTCTCTGTCTCTCTCTGTTCCTCCTTTCTCACTCTGTCTCTCTCTGTCCCCCCTTCTTTCTCACTCTGTCTCTCTCTCTCTGTCTCTCTCTCTGTCCCCCCCTTCTTTCTCACTCTGTCTTTCTCTCTCTCTGTCTCTCTCTCTGTTCCCCCTTCTTTCTCACTCTGTCTCTCTCTCTCTGTCTCTCTCTCTGTTCCCCCTTCTTTCTCACTCTGTCTTTCTCTCTCTCTGTCTCTCTCTGTTCCCCCTTCTTTCTCACTCTGTCTCTCTCTCTCTCTCTGTCTCTCTCTGCCCCCCCCTTCTTTCTCACTCAGTCTCTCTCTGTCTCTCTCTGTCCCCCCTTCTTTCTCACTCTCTCTCTCTCTGTCTCTCTCTGTTCCCCCTTCTTTCTCACTCAGTCTCTCTCTGTCTCTCTCTCTGTCCCCCCTTCTTTCTCACTCTGTCTCTCTCTCTCTCTGTCTCTCTCTGTTCCTCCTTCTTTCTCACTCAGTCTCTCTCTGTCCCCCCTTCTTTCTCAGTCTCTCTCTCTCTCTCTGTCTCTCTCTGTTCCCCCTTCTTTCTCATTCAGTCTCTCTCTGTCTCTCTCTCTGTTCCCCCTTCTTTCTCACTCTGTCTCTCTCTCTCTGTCTCTCTCTCTGTTCCC
>NC_134892.1:17837315-17847315 GCF_041734735.1 Babylonia areolata
GAAGAAGCCGATTCTGGATGCGCAGCTCTTCCCACGGGTGTTGCAAGGGAAAACGTCTCTAGAAGTTGAGCCCTGCTTCCTTCGCTCACGCTTCTCCTCAATGGCCAGCAGTTTTCAAACGTCTTTATGCCACTAGAGCATAGCATCCTCAAGCGAGAGGGGTCAAGGGCATCAGTTTTCCAGGAAGCGATGTCTATGTCACAGGCTTTGAGGTTTGTCTTCAAGGTGTCCTTGAAGCGCTTGCAGGGTCTTCCAAGTTCACGGTGGCCTTCCTTCAGCTGGCCATACAAAAGCATCTTCGGGATCCTGCTGTCTGTCATGCGGACAACGTGTCCTGTCCACGTAGCTGGCACTGGATCAGCAGGCTTTCGATGCTGGGCAGGCTGCTCCTCTCTAGGACCTGGAGGTTGGAGACCCTGTCTTGCCACTTTATGCCGAGGATCTTTCGTAGGTATCTCTGGTGAAACTGTTCAAGTTGTTGAATGTGACGGCGATACGTCGTCGTTTCACAACAGTACAACAGGGTGGTCAGCACAACAGCTCTGTAGGTTTCGATTTTGGTGCTGAGCCTGATGCCTTTGTTGTTCCACAGCCTGTTGTTGAGTCTGCCAAAGGCGTAGCTGGCCTTGGCGATGCGCAGCGTCACTTCTACATCAAGGGCTCCGTTGCTGCATAGGGTGCTGCCCAGGTAGCTAAATTTGTCGACTGACTTGATCTCTGTGCAGGTGGGGGGGGGGGGGGGAGGCACTGTGAGCTAACTGGTTGGTAAATGGACTCGGTCTTGCTGAGGCTGATGGTAAGTCCAAAGTACCTGCAGGAGGTTGAGAACCTGTCCATAATGAACTGCATGTCCTCATGGGTGTGCGCAGCAAGCGCGCAATCATCAGTGAAGAGGAACTCTCTCATCAGTGCCTCAAACACCCTGGACCTGGCATGGAGTCGCCACAGGTTGAAAAGTTTGCCATCTGTGCGAAACTGAATGTAGATGCCCCGGTCAGTCTTGGAAGGCGTCAATCAGCATGGCAGAGAAGAGAATGGAGAACAGTGTGGGTGCCAGGTCGCAGCCCTGCTTCACTCCATTTACCACAGGGAACGGATCCGACATGTCCGTATTTTCCTGTACTCTCGCCTGCATGCCATCATGGAATGATGCAATCAGCTGGATTAGGCTCTCTGGGCAGCCGAACTTTAGGAGGATCTTCCACAGACACGGCGGTTCACCGTGTCGAAGGCCTTAGTCAGGTCTACAAAGACCGTGTGGAGCTCCTTGTTCTGCTCACGGCACTTCTCTTGCATCTGGCGTACGGCAAACACCATGTCACATGTTCCCCTGCCTGAGCGGAAGCCGCACTGTGCTTCAGGGATGACTGTGTTGGAGACATGGTCAACCAGTCTGTTCAGTATGATGCGGGCGAAGATCTTGCCGGCGATGCAGAGGTGAGAGATTCCACGGTGGTTATCGCAGGATGTTTTGTCTCCCTCCCTTTCGTAAATGTGGACAATTGAAGCATCCTTGAAATCCTGGGGGACCTCCCCTCTCTCCCAGATAGACTGGAACAGGGCGGTCAGCTTGTCTGTCAGCACCTCGCCTCCATACTTGTAAATGTCAGCCTGGATTCCATCTGCTCCTGGTGCTTTTCCTGATGTTGTCAGCTTCAGGGCCTTCCGGGTCTCGGCCTTGGTGGGAGGGGCAGTTAGCGAGTCATTGACTGGTAGCTGTGGGAGGGCTGCAATTGCCTCGTCAGATACGGACGCGTCCCTGTTGAGGAGGGTGTTGAAGTGCTCTGCCCAGCGGGCAAGGATGTCTTTCTTGTCTGTCAGGAGGGTGGTCTGGTCCGATGCTCGGACAGGGGTTGATCCTGTGACTCTAGGCCCATACACAGCTCGGAGACCATCATGGAATGTCTTCATGTCGTGAGCATCAGCAGCGGACTGAAGCTGTTTGGACTTTCTCTCCCACCAGGTGTTCTTCATCTCACGCAGCCTCTTCTGTACGAGTTGCTTGGTTTGCAAGAACTGGTTCTCCTTCCTCTGGCAGTCTTTATCGGAAATGTGACCCTGATGCTGTATATGCAGTGTGTTCAGGAGCTTGGAGATTCCAGAGTCGTTCTCGTCAAACCAGCCTTTGTGGCTCATCTGTACAAAGCCGAATGTGTCAGCTGCTGCTGTGTACACAGTATCTCTAAAGGTGCTCCATACCTCTTCTACATCAGTCGATGCAGGAATTTCTTGGAGAGCTGCTTGGATTTGCTGCTGCAGCACGTCCTTGGTGATAGGGAGGCGGTGGATGTTCAGCTTCCTAGGGGGTTTCTGTCTGGCTGGTTGGAGCTTGCGTGCAAGTCTGATGTTCATCTTGCTGCGTACCAGGCGATGGTCCGACCAACAGACAGCTCCTCTCATGCAACGTGTAATGGAAACATCACCTCTGACCCTCTGCCGGACAGTCACATAGTCCAGCATGTGCCATTGCTTGGAGCAGGGGTGCATCCATGTGTTCTTGTACTTGTCCGCTTGTTGGAAGAGGGTGTTGGTTATGGTCAGTCCATGCTGCGTGCAGAACGAGAGCAAAAGCAGTCCGTTGGAGTTGCACTTGCCAGTGCCATGCTGTCCTAGGACTTTTGGCCACAAGGAGAAGTCCACGCTGACGCGGGCATTGAAATCCCCAAGGATGATCAGCCTGTCCTTTCTATCTACCGCTGAAATTGTATGGCTGAGCTCCTCGTAGAAAGCTTATTTGATCATCAGGGTTGGTCATCGTGGGGGCACAGCAGCTGATGACTGTGGAGAAGCGATCCTTGGACGGCTTCAGACGCAGGGTCATCAGCCTATCGTTTATCCCACGTAGAAGGCTGTCAAGCTGTCGTGCAAGTTTGGTTCGTATGGCAAAGCCCACGCCTGAGGTTCTTGGGTGCCATCTGGCTTCCCAATGCAGTAGAAGGTGTAGCCCCCTCCATCTTCCTCCAGCTGAGTTTCACCGGCAAACCTGGTTTCGCTCAGGGCTGCTATGTCCACCTGGTAGTGATCAAGCATTCTAGCAATGAGCGCTGTGCGCCTTTCTGGTCTGTCGTCGCTGTCTAAGAGGGTGCGAACATTCCAGACACCCAGAGTCAGGGCATGACTCCTGGTTCTTTTCTTCTGTTGTTTTCGACCGCTAGTGTTGGATGTCCAAGTACGTGCGGTTTCCTACTAGGTACTAGGCGAGGCAGGCTTTGTTTAGGGATCCTTTTATCTCCTCTTCCCCATGTGGGGAGAGCAGTGCTGTCCCTAAAAAGGGCTGCTCTGACACTGTGGGAGGATACGGGCGCGTCATCTGCCCCAGTCCACGGCGGACGACCATCACCCCACAGCCGCCTGCGTGCAGAGTCGTGACCAGGAACTGCCAGCAGCATCCTCTGCCTGTCCCCGTTACCACTTCTCCATCGCCGCAGGGCTTGGGAAAGCTGGGTGTTGAAGGGCTAGCTCGTCGTTCCGACATTAGCCTGGTTGTCTGACCAGCACAGGTGACTTTTTTTTTTTTTAGTGAGGAGGAGTTGTGCAATCCCTTCCCCACTCGCTCGCCTACCGACGCTCACAGTCCCACAGGTGCAGATACTGCCACGTGTGGAACGGCCTCGGCAGGTGCAGGTTTTTTCTTCGGAGCTCCGTGTCATAGGAGGACTTCCAGCCAAGGATAAGTGCTTCCCCTGCCCTTTGGTCATCCTCTTCCGCCTTCACAGCCGTTGGGAAAGGTTTCCTCCTCCGCCTGGTCCGTCGTTGGGAGACTTTACATGGTACTAGTAGCAAGGGCTATGCCCCTGACCTGACTTGAAACTGTATAGATGCACAGCGTCTATTAGCGTTGGGTCACATGATACAGGTCTCCTGTATTCCGCCCTATCACTATGGCATGCCTTGCTCTTTCTGTCTGTATGTCCGTCTGCTATTTTGTTGTCGGTCTGTCTGTCTGCCTTTCTGTCTCTCTGTCTCTACAACTATTTTTCCTGTCCGTTCAGCGATATTGTCAGTCCATCGTTTCGTCTGTCTTCTCCTCCATCTCCCTCCGTCAACAGTTCATTGGAGGATTGTTATAGCAAGGCCATTAGATCATGTTACAGGGCCATAACAGCGCAGTTTCCTTTTCTTAACTGATGTCAGCAGATCTTCATAAGGCTCAGTGTGCTGCTTCATGGTTTGGTGTGTGTATCTGATGTTCAGTGTACTGTGATAACAAGTCATTCTTTCATCCCTGATCTACCTTAAGGTTCCATGTCTGGCATGCACACAGGAAGATGGAGTATGCGAGTGCACCCAGGAGTCTGATCTTCTGTTTCAAAGAGATGATGCTGTCCTTCCATATAGGTTTCAGACTGGACAGTGTCGGTGCTACCCTTGAGATGATTTGTGGTTTGGATCCTTTTTCTTGCTGTGATGGATCCAGAGTAGGTCAACTGATGACCATTTCCTAGCTTCTGTCCCCAGTGATCCAAAGTAGGTCAACTGATGACCAGTTCCTAGCTTCTGTCCCCAGTGATCCAAAGAAGGTCAACTGATGACCTTTCCTAGCTTCTGTCCCCAGTGATCCAAAGTAGGTCAACTAATGATCAGTTCCTAGCTTCTGTCCCCAGTGATCCAAAGTAGGTCAACTGATGATCAGTTCCTAGCTTCTGTCCCCAGTGATCCAAAGTAGGTCAACTAATGATCAGTTCCTAGCTTCTGTCCCCAGTGATCCAAAGTAGGTCAACTAATGATCAGTTCCTAGCTTCTGTCCCCAATGATCCAAAGTAGGTCAACTAATGATCAGTTCCTAGCTTCTGTCCCCAGTGATCCAAAGTAGGTCAACTGATGATCAGTTCCTAGCTTCTGTCCCCAGTGATCCAAAGTAGGTCAACTAATGATCAGTTCCTAGCTTCTGTCCCCAGTGATCCAAAGTAGGTCAACTGATGATCAGTTCCTAGCTTCTGTCCCCAGTGATCCAAAGTAGGTCAACTGATGATCAGTTCCTAGCTTCTGTCCCCAGTAATCCAAAGTAGGTCAACTAATGATCAGTTCCTAGCTTCTGTCCCCAGTGATCCAAAGTAGGTCAACTGATGGCCAGTTCCCAGCTTATGTCCCCAGTGATGGTGGTGCCGTGGCTGGCCATCAAAGTGGTTGTTGTTTGCCTGTTTGTCAACGCTGAACTCAGTGCAATATCTTGATATCTTGTTCATGTTTCATCCGGTTTATTTTTAACAAGCTTCGCTTCGCAGACGACATTGACGGCTTGGCTGGACCCTCTTGACATGGAGCTAAAATAAATCTCTCTCTCTCTTCCACTGAGAGAAATTTATTATGACCTATTCTTTTGAATAACGGTATCAGAGGTAAGATTTTTCGTTGTATTTATAGTATGTGTACCAGTGTTAACTCACTCAGTACGGCCAGTCCTCTCTTCTCCTCTACACAGACCCCTCGGATGTCCAGTGGGTGTCTGAATGACCCAGCCTTTAGCTTCCGTCGTCAGAATGGTGGTATTCTTTGTCAACATTCACCTCTTCAGTATAAGAGCGTTCCGCTTGCAATATTTTGATGATGGTAATTGGGATGAAACGCTGTTAACGTCGTCTCTTTCGCCGTTCGTATGGAGAGAATTAAAACCAGAATTATATGTGCTGCTAAGCTAACAAATTATATCAGTTGTACCCGTGGTGTCAAACATGGCGATGTCTGGAGTCCTGCTCTGTTTTCATTATTTATAATGAATAATAGTATTAGAAGTAATCAGAGAGGGAAGACATGGTGCTACGTTTATGCCTAATTATTTTGAACTGTTTCTATTATTAATTGCTGATGATGTTGCTTTATCATCTGAAGCTACTATCGGTTTACAAACACAGCTTAACAGTCTACGTCATGCAGCTTCAGCTCTACACTTGATAGGTGGACATATAATGGTATTGTTACGCCAGTTATTAATGCATATAAATATTTGTGAAATTATTTCTCTACTAGACTGAGTTTTATGGTAGCCTGTAATGATCTTTGTAGCAGAGCAAAAAATGCTCTATTGTGCATTTTGCAAAAAATATCTAAGTTAAAATGCAATTCTTTAAATACTTTTATGAAATTATTTGACTCACAAATTCAGCCAATAGTACAGTATGGTGCTGAGTTATGGGGACTTGATAGAGCAGCATTTAATTGTGAAAAGTATATTTATTTGCATTAAAAAGATATTGGGCATAGAAGCATGAACACCTGATGATTTTGTATATGGAGAAACAAACAGGTATCCTATTTATATAAATTCAGTTATAAGGGCGTTAAATACTGGCTAAAATTAGTGAGAATGCATGACCCTAGACTACCTCACAAAGCCTACAAAATGTTACTCGATCTTGATGCACGTGGTAAAGCAAACTGGGCTACTAACATACGTTGTAAGCTGTACATGTTTGGTTTTGGTTATGTGTGGCTTAACCAATGTGTGGAAGGGATTTTCCAGGAAAGGTTAATTCTGTGTAGATGGCGAGAATGGGACTTTCATGTAAACAACAGTGAAAGTTCTAATGTTTACAGAAATTTTTGTATTATACCTGATATCAAAACATATTTACTGATCAATTTTAAGGGATACAATGACAAGATTCGGACTGGGCATTTCCGAAGTTGCTGAACATAGTTATCGTTATAGAATGCACAATGAGGCTGACTTATTCTGTCCACTTTGCCAGATGGAGAGCGAAAATGAGGTGCACTTTGTTCTGTCCTGTCCTGTCTTTTATGATTTGAGAGTACAGTACATACCATTGAAATATTTCAAGTTCCCAAGTCAGTTTAGATTGTCGTTACTTATGGCATCAGCGCATGAACAAACTATCAGAAACCTATCAATTTATCTGGATAAATCTTTTAAGCTCCGATCTCTTCTTTTGTCTTTGTGTATCCAGTAACGGCTTATGTACGGACAATGTGTATAACTTAACTGAGCGCTGTTAACCAAGCATGTAAGATATATTATTTAGCGTATATCATATATTATGTAGGTGTGTAAATGTCATTTGAATACAGTACGTTTCATGATGTGTATTATGTATCACTTAGGTGAGGGTATATCACTTAAAAGAAGGTGTGATATATCTGTCAGCTGAACGTGTGTCATTTTACAATGCACGATGCGCTGTCTGTGAACAGTTTGTGACACCCTTTCATAAGGGGCAATGGCCTATAAATGAATAAACAATTCATTCATTGATTCATTCATTCATTCTCTCTCTCTCTCTGTCTCTCTCTCTCTCTCTGTCTCTGTCTGTCTCTCTCTCTGTCTCTGTCTCTGTCTCTCTCTCTCTCTCTCAATTTATCGCTCGCTCTTTCTTTCCAGTAATAAAAAAAATCAGATGAAAGTTGTGTGATGAACGTTTGGTAACAAAAAAAAAAACAACAACAACAAAAAACAACACACACACACACACACACACACACACACACACACAAATCTAATTACTGTGAGTTCCGCTCAAACCGAAAAGGTTACACAGCTTTTACTCATCTGCTGCCGTTTTCCGTCAGTCTGTGTACAGATGAGTTGCGGCCCTTCACCTTGCAGGTTCGAAGTACGTGCTCATGTTTTTCTCCGATTCTTACCGTCACATCGTTTTACCTCTTCATATTGTTACCGTCACACCGTTTTATTGTTACCGTCACACCGTTTTACCTCTTCATATTCTTACCGTCACATCGTTTTACCTCTTCATATTGTTACCGTCACACCGTTTTACCTCTTCATATTCTTACCGTCACATCGTTTTACCTCTTCATATTGTTACCGTCACACCGTTTTACCTCTTCATATTGTTACCGTCACATCGTTTCACCTCTTCATATTGTTGCCGTCACATCGTTTCACCTCTTCATATTGTTGCCGTCACACCGTTTCACCTCTTCATATTGTTGCCGTCACATCGTTTTACCTCTTCATATTGTTACCGTCACATCGTTTTACCTCTTCATATTGTTACCTCATACTTTATCTCTTCATATTGTTGCCGTCACACCGTTTTACCTCTTCATATATTGTTACCGTCACACCGTTTTACTTCTTCATACTTTTACCTCATCGTTTTACCTCTTCATATTGTCACTGTCACACCGTTTTACCTCTTCATATTGTAACCGTCACATCGTTTTACCTCTTCATACTTTTACCACATTATTTTACCTCTTCATATTGTTACAGTCACACCGTTTTACCTCTTCGTATTGTTACCTCATCGTTTACCTCTTCATATTGTTACCGTCACATCGTTTTACCTCTTCATATTGTTACCGTCACACCGTTTTACCTCTTCATATTGTTACCTCATAGCTTTATCTCTTCATATTGTTAGCGTCACATCGTTTTACCTCTTCATATTGTTACCCTCACACAGTTTTACCTCTTCATACTTTTACCTCATCGTTTTACCTCTTCATATTGTTACCGTCACACCGTTTTATCTCTTCATACTTTTACTGTATTGTTTTAACTCTTCATATTGTTACCACATCGTTTTACTCTTCATATTGTTACCGTCACACCCTTTTACCTCTTCATACTTTTACCTCATCGTTTTACCTCTTCATATTGTTACCGTCACACCGTTTCACCTCTTCATATTGTTACCGTCACACCGTTTTACCTCTTCATATTGTTACCTCATAGCTTTATCTCTTCATATTGTTAGCGTCACATCGTTTTACCTCTTCATATTGTTACCGTCACACAGTTTTACCTCTTCATACTTTTACCTCATCGTTTTACCTCTTCATATTGTTACCGTCACACCGTTTCACCTCTTCATATTGTTACCGTCACACCGTTTTGCCTCTTCATATTGTTACCTCATCGTTTTACCTGTTCATATTGTTACCTCATCGTTTTACCTCTTCATATTGTTACCGTCACACCGTTTCACCTCTTCATATTGTTACCGTCACATCGTTTTACCTCTTCATATTGTTACCTCATCGTTTTACCTCTTCATATTGTTACCTCATCGTTTTACCTCTTCATATTGTTACCTCATCGTTTTACCTCTTCATATTGTTACCTTCACACCGTTTTACCTCTTCATATTGTGACCGTCACACCGTTTTACCTCTTCATATTGTTACCTCATCGTTTTACCTGTTCATACTTTTACCATCACACCGTTTTACTTCATACTTTTACCACATCGTTTTACCTCTTTATATTGTTACCGTCACACCGTTCTACCTCTTCATACTTTTACAACATCGTTTTACCTCTTTATATTGTTACCGTCACACCGTTCTACCTCTTCATACTTTGACGTCATTGTTTTACCTCTTTAAATTGTTACCTCATCGTTTTGCCTCTTCACATTGTTACCGTCACACCGTTTTACCTTTTCATATTGTTACCGTAACACAGTTTTACCTCTTCATATTGTTACCGTCACACCGTTTTACCTCTTCATATTGTTACCTCATCGTTTTATCTCTTCATATTGTTACCGTCACACCGTTTTACCTCTTCATATTGTTACCTCATCGTTTTATCTCTTCATATTGTTACCTCATCGTTTTACCTCTTCACATTGTTACCTCATCGTTTTACCTGTTCATATTGTTACCGTCACACCGTTTTACCTGTTCATATTTTTACCTCATCGTTTTATCTCTTCATATTGTTACCTCATCGTTTTACCTCTTCATATTGTTACCTCATCGTTTTATCTCTTCATATTGTTACCTCATCGTTGTACCTCTTCATATTGTTACCTCATCGTTTTATCTTTTGATATTGTTATCTCATCGTTTTATCTCTTCATATTGTTACCTCATCGTTTTATCTCTTTGTTACCTCATCGTTTTATCTCTTCATATTGTTAAAGAGAACAACACCGTGACAGCTGCCATCTTGGAACGTGGGATGGGACATGGTATCGGTGGAATAAAAGGAGGCGGGGGAATGGGGTTAGGTTGTGGTGGTAGGGTGATGGCAGGAGACCGCTGGTATCGGGGAAGAGTGAGAAACATAGAA
>NC_134892.1:17849815-17852315 GCF_041734735.1 Babylonia areolata
ATATCACAACACCCAACACATATACACATATATCACAACACCCTACAATATAGGCATATATCACAACACCCAACACATATACACATATATCACAACACCCTACATTATACACATATATCACAACATCCTACAACATAGACATATATAGCAATACCCAACACATATACACATATATCACAACACCCAACACATATACACATATATCACAACACCCTACACATATACACATATATCACAACACCCTACATTATACACAAAAAATCTCAACAAACTACAACATAGACATATATAGCAACACCCAACACATGTACACATATATCACAACACCCTAGAGATATACACATATATGACAACACCCTACATTATAGACATATATCACAACACCCTACATTATAGACATATATCACAACACCCAACACATATACACATATCACAGCACCCAACACATATACACATATACCACAACACCCAACACATACACACATATATCACAACACCCAACACATATACACATATATCACAACATCCTACATTATACACATATATCACAACACTCTACACATATACACATATATCACAACACCCTACATTATACACATATATCACAACACCCTACACATATACACATATATCAACACCCAACACATATACACATATATCACATCACCCTACATTATACACATATATCACAACAACCTACATTATAGACATATATCACAACACCCTACACATATACACATATATCACAACACCCTGCATTATACACATATATCACAACACCCTACACATATACACATATATCACAACACCCTACATTATAGACATATATCACAGCACCCTACACATATACACATCTATCACAACACCCTACATTATAGACATATATCACAACACCCTACACATATGCACATATATCACAACACCCTACACATATACACATATATCACAACACCCTACATTATACACATATATCACAACACCCAACACATATATCACAACACCCTACACATATACACATATATCACAACACCCAACACATATACACATATATCACAACACCCTACACATATACACATACATCACAACACCCTACAATATAGGCATATATCACAACACATATAGACATATATCACAACATCCTACATTATACACATATATCACAACACCCTACAATATAGGCATATATCACAGCACTCAACACATATACACATATATCCCAACACCCTACATTATACACAAATAATCTCAACATACTACAACATAGACATATATAGCAACACCCAACACATGTACACATATATCACAACACCCTAGAGATAAACACATATATCACAACACCCTACATTATAGGCATATATCACAACACCCTACATTATAGACATATATCACAACACCCAACATATGACACATATCACAACACCCAACACATATACACATATATCACAACACCCTACAATATAGGCATATATCACAACACCCAACACATATACACATATATCACAACACCCTACATTATACACATATATCACAACATCCTACAACATGGACATATATAGCAATACCCAACACATGTCCACATATATCACAACACCCTACACATATACACACATATCACAACACCCTACACAAATATCACAACACCCTACAATATAGGCATATATCATAACACCCAACACATATACACAAATATCACAACACCCAACACATATACACAAATATCACAACACCCTACATTATACACAAAAAATCACAACACCCTACATTATACACATATATCACAACACCCAAAACCAATCCCGTAGATCACAACGCCCTAGCAATGCACAATACTAAAAACATCAGCCCCACTCTTCCTGCCTCCCGTCCACACAACACCTCAACAATACACACAGAAAACAAACACACACCCACACTGCCACAGCCATCAGGAAGGAGATCAGTTCATGACAGTTTTAAACAGACAACTTTCGATGTTGGTTGAGAAGGGGGAAATGTGCTGGGAGTGTCTTAATTCATGTGGCAAGGTCCGCTGAACGGGGGCGGTGAATGCGAAGGAATGTTGACTGAAGAACTTGATGATAACATGATGAATGGGAGAATGCGACAGTCTGATGATGTACGTACTTGAAGTGAAGAACCGGAGAAAGCGTGAAAGTATTGTGTGGAGAGTTTATAATTGTGTTCAATCCTGGACTGTATAGGCAGCCAGTGGAGTTATTTCAGAAGCCGAATATGGTCACTTTTAGGGCGTTTCAATGCAAGACGGACAGTTGAGCTTTGTACTTTCTAGATTTTATAGATAATGTACTGTGAAGAATCAGCAGGCAGAGAATCACAATAATCCATATTTGAGAAGACAAGTTTTGGTTGCGTCAACAAACATGAAGTGACAAATGGAAGCAGTGCTGCACTGTTCTATGTATGCTGACTTACAGACATTGGAGACATGCTTTTGTATGAACATATCATTTGAGTGAGTGACCTCAAGGTTTTTTGCAAG
>NC_134892.1:17857315-17887315 GCF_041734735.1 Babylonia areolata
AACAGCATTGTCATTGCCGAGTGACGGTTTTGATGTCCACGCGACAAAAATGAAGACAGAGGAAGAAAGAATAATGAAGCCAAGGAAAAGGAAATCATAGAACTTGACAACATCAGGTTACATCCATACCTCGACAATAAAAAAACAATGGATAAATAGATAGCTATGTCCTCAGTTATAACGTTAGTGTTGGGGGTGGAAAGGAAATAAACGAATGTTGAGAGAGGGAGAGAGAGACACAGAGAGAGAGAACAAGGAACAAGGAGTTTAACCAGGCCATCTGCCCATGTCAAGGGGGTGGGATCACAATGGGGGAATGTGTAACGATCAACAAACACCAGCATAATTGTTTGAGGTTTGACATGGCATTATTTCGAGCTTTAAATGCATCAGTCAGATATCTCGCTAGTTTTTTTGGGTGACTTAACACTTTTTTTTTTTTTAATTTTCTTTTTTATAGACTTTCAAAGCAAACAGATGAAATATTTCTATCACTGTATGGTCTGCTTCATCCTCAAACTTCAGAACCATAAGTTAGTATTGGTTGAATCTGGCAATCAAACAAATGAAGAATACTTTTGGATGTTTTTCACCGGGTGACCACAACAACATTGAAATGCAAATGACTCCTCTTTTTGCTTTAGCTGTTCTGTCCCCAATTGTGCGAGTAAAGAAAAGGGAAGAAGAAGAAAATAATACCAAGATACTGTTTAACGACTTCTAGTTTTATGTTACCAAAGAACCATTTCTCTTTTGCTGCAATATACCCACCTTTACGAAATACAACAACTTTAGTTTTTTTCTTAATTAACCGACACATTCATCTGGTTGGAGGCCTCCCTCAAAATATCTAGGCATCGCTGCAGACCAGTAACAAAAAAGACAGCGTGCAGCAAAGCATCATCAGGAAACAGCAATATCGAAATTTCAACCAAGTCTGGGGTTAACTTCATACCATGCTTACCATTTGTGGAGTGATGGCTTAGAGGTAACGCGTCCGCATAGGAAGCGAGAGAATCTGAGCGCGCTGGTTCGAATCACGGCGCAGCCGCCGATATTTTCTCCCCCTCCACTAGACCTTGAGTGGTGGTCTGGACGCTAGTCATTCGGATGAGACGATAAACCGAGGTCCCGTGTGCAGCATGCACTTAGCGCACGTAAAAGAACCCACGGCAAGGAAATGGTTGTTCCTGGCAAAATTCTGTATAAAAATCCATTTGGATAGGAAAAACAAATAAAACTGCACGCAGGAAAAAATAGAAAAAGATGGGTGGCGCTGTAGTGTAGCGACGCGCTCTCCTTGGGGAGAGCAGCTCGAATTTCACACAGAGAAATCTGTTGTGATAAAAAGAAATACACATACAAATGCAAATTACCATCATATGCTATTCGTTGATAACAGATTTCACCTTGTTTTAATCCACGAGGACATACGAATGTTTCAGTGCATTCTCTATTCACACGTACGCTTGCTTTCACCACTTGATACATACTTCTTCTGATGGCATTATACATTTTACCCCTGATTCAATTTTTCTTTAATATCAGCCAAAGATAATGTCTGTTCACCAAATTGAAAGCCTTTTTGAAACTGATGAACGCATCTTATAACTACTTATGAGAAATGTATGTAGTTGTTTTTGAACTACTGCTAGAAGAGTAAAAACTATGGTCGACAGTTGCATAGTTTTTTTTTTCTAAATCCGGCTTGAGATGCATCGATTAAGTTATCATCGACTCATCTGGTTAATCTTTTTTATTGAGAATGTAGATGTATATTTTACCCCCCAGAATCTAACAAGGAAATACCCCTGTACTTGTCAGGGTTCTCCGGGTCGCCCTTTTTGTGTATAGGTTGAATGATAGGTTCGGACCAGTTTGTGGAAAACAACCAGTGTCAAAGAGCCTATTGAAGTATTTTGTTAAAATGGGGAGAGTATTTATAAAATTCTTCTCACAGTCCGTCGGGACCAGCTGCTTTACAATTTTTGAGAAATTTCACAGCCTCCTCAACTTCCTTCTCTTGTATATGACTACCAAGTGAATTACAAGCTGTTTGAATTAGGCAACAGATCACCATCGACAGCATCATTATCTTCGTCGGGAACACCGGCATGTGAAGGTGCACTGGGAGTAATGGATGCCCTGGTGGTGTCAGAGCAGGTGGGCATCATGGCAGTCTCTGGCCGGACGTCCCCATTGGTGAGCAGAGAGCGATGGTATCCTGGCTGTCAAAGTCTTGCCCGTGTGTGGGTGCGGCACTGCCACTGGCGTCAGGTGGGGGACTGTAAGAAGGTTGATTCCTCTGACTGCCGTCAGCAGTCACTGGTGGTGCAGACACTGGAGGTGCTGCGGGCGCTGAGGACGGCGGGGAGGACGAGGTACGGGTGGGCCTGACGTCATTCTGCTGACTGCGGACAGAGGTCTGGCGGCGTCTGAGGGGTGGGAAGGATTCCATGTCGGCAAGGGAGGGGGGAGTGGGAACCAAAGAGAGAGAGAGATCCTGCACCAAACGATGTTGGCTACGTTGTGAACAGTTTAATTCTAACACAGTTATATTGATGCGACATTGAAGGAAGCGGAGTGAACGACTCACCAATGTCTCCAGCACACAATCACCACATCCTCCTCTTACTGTTGATAACACCTCCACCATCTCCACCATCACTCCACTCTCCCACCCCCAGTCTTCCCCGTTCAACTCGTCACAGCCTCACAGTGTTCTTTCCCTTCAGCCTGCGTTCCTGCAGCGGGATAATGAGGATTCGTGATAGCTCTGGGGTAGTGTTCTTGCCGCAGTAATTAGGTCTGCCAGAGAGACGATTACCTGATGATCGTGTTACAGCCAACGTGTGAAGCACGGGACGACCATCCTGCCCACACTCACCTCCCCGTCCATGTCAAGTTTCAGCAATCTGCTGGGGTCACTCAACGTGACTGACGTGATGTTTCTGTGAATGAAGCCTTCAGGATTTGCATAGTGCAGTTTTGTGTGGTGGCCATAGCAGTGTTGAGTGACATGGTTATATTGGAACAGTGGGTGTTCTCTGACAGGGCTGTGTTGTAACAGTGAGTGTTGTGTGACAAGGCTGTGTTGTAACAGTGAGTGTTGTGTGACAAGGCTGTGTTGTAACAGTGAGTGTTGTGTGACAAGGCTGTGTTGTAACAGTGAGTGTTGTGTGACAAGGCTGTGTTGTAACAATGAGTGTTGTGTGACAGGGGAGTGTTGTCACAGTGAGTGTTGTGTCACAGGGCTGTGTTGTAACAGTGAATGTTGTGTGACAAGGCTGTGCTGTAACTGTGAGTGTTGTGTCACAGGGCTGTGTTGTAATAGTGAATGTTGTGTGAGAGGGGTGTGTTGTAATAGTGAATGTTGTGTGAGAGGGGTGTGTTGTAACAGTGAGTGTTGTGCGACAGGGCTGTGTTGTAACAGTGAGTGTTGTGTCACATGGGTGTGTTGTAACAGTGAGTGTTGTGTCACAGGGCTGTGTTGTAACAGTGAGTGTTGTGTCATAGGGGGGTGTTGTAACAGTGAGTGTTGTGTGACAAGGCTGTGTTGTAACAATGAGTGTTGTGTGACAGGGGTGTGTTGTAACAGTGAGTGTTGTGCGACAGGGCTGTGTTGTAACAGTGAGTGTTGTGTGACAGGGCTGTGTTATAACAGTGAGTGTTGTGTGACAGGGCTGTGTTGTAACAGTGAGTGTTGTGTGACAGGGCTGTGTTGTAACAGTGAGTGTTGTGTCACAGGGCTATGTTGTAACAGTGAGTGTTGTGTCACAGGACTGTGTTGTAACAGTGATGTTTGTGTCACAGGACTGTGTTGTAACAGTGAGTGTTGTGTCACAGGACTGTGTTGTAACAGTGAGTGTTGTGTCACAGGACTGTGTTGTAACAGTGATGTTTGTGTCACAGGACTGTGTTGTAACAGTGATGTTTGTGTCACAGGACTGTGTTGTAACAGTGAGTGTTGTGTCACAGGACTGTGTTGTAACAGTGAGTGTTGTGTGACAGGGCTGTGTTGTAACAGTGAGTGTTGTGTCATAGGGGTGTGTTGTAACAGTGAGTGTTGTGTCACAGGGCTGTGTTGTAACAGTGAGTGTTGTGTCACAGGGCTATGTTGTAACAGTGAGTGTTGTGTGACAGGGCTGTGTTGTAACAGTGAGTGTTGTGTCACAGGGCTGTGCTGTTACAGTGAGTGTTGTGTCACATGGGTGTGTTGTAACAGTGAGTGTTGTGTCACAGGGCTGTGTTGTAACAGTGAGTGTTGTGTGACATGACTGTGTTGTAACAGTGAGTGTTGTGTGAGAGGGGTGTGTTGTAACAGTGAGTGTAGTGTGATAGGGCTGTGTTGTAACAGTGAGTGTTGTGTCACAGGGCTGTGTTGTAAGAGTGAGTGTTGTGTCACAGGGCTGTGTTGTAACAGTGAGTGTTGTGTGACAGGGCTGTGTTGTAAGAGTAAGTGTTGTGTGACAGGGCTGTGTTGTAACAGTGAGTGTTGTGTCACAAGTCTGTGTTGTAACAGTGAGTGTTGTGTGACAGGGCTATGTTGTAACAGTGAGTGCTGTGTCACAGGGCTGTGTCGTAACAGTGAGTGCTGTGTCACAGGGCTGTGTTGTAACAGTGAGTGTTGTGTCACAGGGCTGTGTTGTAACAGTGAGTGCTGTGTGAAAGGGCTGTGTTGTAACAGTGAGTGTTGTGTCACAGGGCTGTGTTGTAACAGTGAGTGCTGTGTCACAGGTCTGTGTTGTAACAGTGAGTGTTGTGTCACAGGGCTATGTTGTAACAGTGAGTGTTGTGTCACAGGGCTGTGTTGTAACAGTGAATGCTGTGTCACAGGGGTGTGTTGTAACAGTGTGTGTTGTGTCACAGGGCTGTGTTGTAACAGTGAGTGTTGTGTGACAGGGCTGTGTTGTAACAGTGAGTGTTGTGTCACAGGGGTGTGTTGTAACAGTGACTGTTGTGTGACAGGGCTGTGTTCTTACAGTGAGTGTTGTGTCACAGGTCTGTGTTGTAACTGTGAGTGTTGTGTGACAGGGCTGTGTTGTAACAGTGAGTGTTGTGTCACAGGGCTGTGTTGTAACAGTGACTGTTGTGCGACAGGGCTGTGTTGTAACAGTGAGTGTTGTGTCACAGGGGTGTGTTGTAACATTGAGTGTGTGTCACAGGGCTGTGTTGTCGTAATTGGGTGCTGTGTCACAGGGCTGTGTTGTAACAGTGAGTGCTGTGTCACAGGGCTGTGTTGTAACAGTGAGTGTTGTGTCACAGCGCTGTGTTGTAACAGTGAATGCTGTGTCACAGGGCTGTGTTGTAACAGTGGGTAGCAAAGCTAAGCCATGGTGGTCCTGGAGTTGCCCAAAGAGATTTCGGTGACATCATGTGGAAAAATCTTCAGTTTAACAGTCTGGCACAAATCTCCTTTTCATTAAACTCCCGCCCGCCCCAACTCCTTCTCTTCCATGTCGCCTCCACTTCACTCTCCTCCTCCCTTCTTTCGTCTCATCCTTCTTTTCTGCTTTGTTATAGTTTGAATAACTTTTACTCATCAACTTTACTCCTAAAAGATAACCCATTTCACTCTTCACCTGACTAGCCCTTTAACGATACAAGTATATGTATAAGAAAGTATATTTACGTTTCAAACATGAAGCAACGCAGTACAGCTCATTTTTATCAACAATTTCCTTTCAGTTTTAGTTATTGACTCGCTTGTAAAAACAAAGTAAATCCATGTGATAACCAGGTGTTTCGTGTGTACGTGAGTCCGTGTTTGTGTGTGTGTGTGTGTGTGTGTACCTTTACATATCATTCTGGACATGTACCAGTCTATGATTGTTCCTATTTTGTTGTATGGTGCAGAAATATGGGGTTATGAAAATGTAGATATACTTGAAAAATTAGAATTGAAATTTTTGAAACGCTTGTTCAAACTGAACAGAAGTACTATGACCCAAATTGTTTATGGAGAAACTGGTATTTATCCAATTAGTGTGTTAGTGAAAATGAGATTAGTTCGATTTTGGACCAGCTTAGTAATATCAAACACAGAAAAATATTCTGGGAAAATATATTTGATATTACTTGACTTATATCGAAATGGTATTTATTCTTCAAAATGGATGAGTTGTATCAGACAAATTTTAATAGAAGCAGGGTATGACTGTGTTTGGGATGGTCAATTCTTCTTGGTGAGGGAATCTTTCTGCAAGAATGTCAACATTGCTTTGAGAGATAGTTTTCAAAATCTATGGAGACATGCTCTAGAGGCGAGTAGTAAATGTTTGTTTTATCGAAATTTTAAAAGTGGATTTGGTAGAGAAAAATATATAAGTCAAATGCCTGATAATTATGTTATCAGCTTCTTCAGATTTCGAAGTAGTAATCATAAGCTGGAAATAGAAACAGGGAGACACAAAGGCATACCACGAGAGTTACGGTTTTGTAAGGTTTGTAACATGTCTGTGATTGGTGATGAGTTTCATTTTATAATGGAATGTCCCAATTATGATCAGTTACGAAATAGATATGTTCCTCAAAAATATTTGTCTCCGAAATCGGTTTTTAATTTTTGTAATATGCTCAAAGGAGGAAAAAAAGTCATTTTAGCTGTAAGTAAGATGATTAGATTTGCAAATGTTGCCTAGTTATACTTTTGGAGTTAAAAGACATTTGTGTTTTCTCAATTTTTATGTGACATTGTTGTGTATTTGGAAATGTTTGTTATGGGCACGAAAAGAGTATTTTGCAGTAATCCTCCATACTCCAATAGGAGTGAAAGGATAATTAAAACTTGAAACTTGAAACTTGTGTGTGTGTGTGTGTGTGTGTGTGTGTGTGTGCGTGCGTGCGTGTGTGTGTGTGTGTGTGTGTGTGTGTGTGTGTGTGTGTGCGTGCGTGCGTGCGTGCGAGCGTGCGTGCTTGCGTGTCCGTAGTAAACTTTAACGTTGACATTTTTTCGGCTACTACAAATGACACTGGAACCAATGCTGGCAGGGTGGTAGGTCTTGTTGAAGTCTTCCCCTTTATGACGGTATGGTAAGCATGATGAGTGGTCAAAGGGCAAGGTCATTATTTGGGAAAATAGAAAAAAAACTTGATAGAGACGGTATCTTACATCTATTTTTTTAGTATACTTGGTCTTGTGATTGGTTATTGGTACATCATGATCTCCAAAGAAATTAGAAACAGAGTTTAAAGGTCAAGATCAAAACGTAGTGTATTATATTGATAGGAAGCATTTCTGCATGGAAGTGATAAGTCTTCTACATAATGTTCATCAAACTTGGTTCAATGACAGGACATGGCGAAAACAAAACTCGTGAAAAGAAACAAGGTCAGAGGTAAAAGATTAACATGACCTATTGTAATTTACATCCAATTTTCATTCGACGTGTCATTGCATGTTTTACCTGTTACACAGTGATTTGTTCTGGCCAGAAAATCGGTGCTTCGTAAATTTATGTCAACGGTCAAGGTCACAACATTGTGTCTTTTTACCAGATTATATGTTTTTTCTGTGATTTGTTTTCATGATTTTTTAGTTGTGTATCACAAGTGAGTCTTGAAGGACTTGCCTTTCTTGTTACAATTATTGTGTTTCTTACTTTTTACTGCTCCAGAAAAAGCACTGAGTGCCCCTTTTTCCTACTCCAGAAAACGTACTGCGTGCCCCTTTTTACTGCTCCAGAAAACGCACTGCGTGCCCCTTTTTACTGCTCCAGAAAAAGCACTGAGTGCCCCTTTTTACTGCTCCAGAAAACGTACTGCGTGCCCCTTTTTACTGCTCCAGAAAACGTTCTGCGTGCCCCTTTTTACTGCTCCAGAAAAAGCACTGAGTGCCCCTTTTTACTGCTCCAGAAAACGTACTGCGTGCCCCTTTTTACTGCTCCAGAAAAAGCACTGAGTGCCCCTTTTTACTGCTCCAGAAAACGTTCTGCGTGCCCCTTTTTACTGCTCCAGAAAAAGCACTGAGTGCCCCTTTTTACTGCTCCAGAAAACGTACTGCGTGCCCCTTTTTACTGCTCCAGAAAACGTTCTGCGTGCCCCTTTTTACTGCTCAAGAAAACGTTCTGCGTGCCCCTTTTTACTACGTTTACGTCTCCATAGCGTATCTTAGTAGCTCTGCTATCAAACCTTGAATGATGATGAATTCCGAAGATCAGTCCCCCCACTCCCCCCACCCCCACCCCACAGGAGTGGGTGTTTGATAGATTCTGGCCCTTCACAAGGTAATATGATACACACACACACACACACACATACACACTCTATCTCTCTCTCTCTCTCTCTCTCTCTCTCTCTCTCTCTCTCACACACACACACACACACACACACACACACACACACACACACATATATATATATATATATATATTTGTGTGTGCGTGTGTGTGTGTGTGTGTGTGTGTGTGTGTGTGTGTGTGTGTGTGTGTGTGAAGAATAGAATAGAATAGAATACTTTTATTGTCATAAAACCTTAAAGTTTATAAGACACAATGAAACATAAACATGAGCGTATTAAGAAGAGAAACATTCACGAACAAATTTCGCCAGCCTTGGCTGTATTTCTGTTAGAAGGATCAGTTCACTAGGGTTTGCATTTGGACGACATATATCGATTAGGAATCTGTGTCTGTAAGTATTGTACTTTACACAATTGTCTAAAAGGTGAATCTCATCTTCTAAACTGTTAAAAGTATCACACAGTCTTTGTTCTTTCGGTGTATTTTTATATCTTCCATGTACGATTTTGTAAGTCATGGGCGCTGATTCGTAACATGGGCAGTGCTTTCCTGTGTTGTGTATTTGCTGTATTCTTTAAATACGGTTCAATTTTATAATTTGTCACAGCGTTCTTGTAAAATTCTAATTTAAATGAACTGTCATGTTTCTGTTTCCAAAATTTTACATATTCATTTTCAAGCTTCTTGGATATAGCATACTTTAATCTTTTAACACTAAAAGTGAACTGATTTTTCCAAACATGATCTAATCCAGTGCTAGTTAATACATTTCATGAAAAGTAGCCACTGAACATTTTCATTTGTTTGACGATACTTGCATTAAAATGTTGTGTATACAAGTGAATTTTGAGGAAGCTCTAATATGTGTGTGTGTGTGTGTGTGTGTGTGTGTGTGTGTGTGTGTGTGTGTGTGTGTGTGTGTGTGTGTGTGTGTGTGTGTGTGTGTTAACCTTAGCTGTTACTGTTTGGTACGGAAACATTTCCAAGGCAGAAGTTGCAGCCATTAACAGAATCGTAAAAACTGTCACCAAGATTACCGGGGCTGATCTACCTTCTCTAGAAGACATATTATAAGCGGCTACTCAAAAAAGCAAAATCAATCAGCCAAGACGAATCACATCCAGCTTTTGGGATTTTCGAGATGCTCCCCTCTGGTCGACGGTACAGAAGTATAAGGACGAAAACCAATCGCTTCGCCAATAGCCTTTTCCCCAAAGCAGCCAATGCCATGTCTCTCGAACAAATCCAGTGCGATAAATAGAATTGTGCAACCAACAACCGTCTACCGAAAGATCTAGTCATCAGCCCCATCCACATGTAAAATGCAGATTTTGTTCAAACGTGTGTGTGTGTGTGTGTGTGTGTGTGTGTGTGTGTGTGTGTGTGTGTGTGTGTGCGCGCGCGCGCGCGCGCAGTGCGTGCATGTGTGAGTATGCACAAGTTTTTATATTGATATGCACTTGTATGTATCCTAATTTCTACTGTATCTGTGTTTGTGTATGATTTTCGATTTATGTTCGTATGTTGTTATGTACTATCCCCCCCGCCCCCCCAATATTCCTTGTGACCCAGGTAATAAAGATATATTCTATTCTATTCTATATTTAGATATGAATATATATATATATATATATATATATATATATATATATATATATATATATATATATATAGAGAGAGAGAGAGAGAGAGAGAGAGAGAGATACATACATATATATACATAATCATGTTGCTTATAGCCCATCCAACCACAAGGTTTCAAGGCTGAATCTTTCTCTGTATGTCTGCCTGTATGTATGTATATATATATATATATATATATATATATATCTGTATATATTCGACCGTATCAAACTATTGAAACAGCAACACAGCTTGTTTGTTCCTCTGATCCCAAGTGGCATTGACTACTGCAGTTCACTACTTGCTGGTCTGCTTCTGATTTGTTGTCACGCCTTCGACAATTTCGAACAATGCTGCGAGAATCGTTTTCAGAAAGTAAAAAAATAAATAAATAAAAATATAAAAAAAGATCACGTTACCCCGCTTTTACGTCAACTTCATTGCTTACCCATCTAGTACAGAATTCATTACAAAAGTGCTATATTGGCTTATCGCCATTTTGAAGGATCTCTCCCTTCTTACGTGTCTACTGTCCTTTATACTTACACACCTTCCCGTTCTCTCAGGTCTTCTGCTGAAAACTCCTTTGTGTCCCCCAAACCTCTTCAAAGACATGCGGCCAAAGGGCCTTCAGTATCAAACACCTTCCTTCTGGAATTATCTTTCCTGGATCCCCGTCACTTACCAACACTGTCTTTCAAAACCAACTTGAAAGGAGGAATCTACATTAGGTACAGTAGTGACGGGAGATTGTTCAACCTCAAGCGCCTGCAGGCTGTTACAAATGTGAGAGACCATCATCAGAGACTTCTTGTTTGCTGATGGCTGTGCATTCAGTGCAGCACAGAGCAGAAGACGCAGTGTGAAATGAACTGCTTCTCACAAGCCTGCGACAACTTCGGTCTCACTATCAGCACCAAAAAGACCGAAGTTTTGTACCAGCCTGCCCCAGGAAAGTCATACCAGAAGCTGCGCATCACAGTGAAGGGGCAGAACCTTCAGGCAGTCGATATCTTCACCTACCTGGGCAGCACGCTCTCTCGCGCAGTGAACATAGACGCTGAGGTAAACAACAGGATCGCCAAAGCCAGCACCGCCTTCGGGAGACTCCGTGAGAACGTGTGGGAGCGGAGAGGCCTCAGCACTACCACCAAGCTGAAGGTCTACTGTGCAGTGGTCCTTACCACCCTACTTTACGCCAGTGAGACCTGGACTGTCTACAGCAGACACGCCAAACAACTCAACTGCTTTCACCTGAGCTGTTTCCACAGACTTCTCCACATCAGGTGGAAGGACAAAGTTCCGACACGGAAGTCCTGGAACGAGGTGGCCTCTGCAGCATCTACACCCTCCCGCACAAAGACCAAGCCAGGTGGGCTGGACATGTGGTCAGAATACCAGACAGTCGACTGCCTAAGCAGCTGCTATATGGAGAACTGTGTCTGGGTAAGCGCTCAGTTGAAGGGCAGAAGAAACGCTACAAAGACTGCCTCAAAGTGTCCTTCAAAGACCTGGGCTGGACCGTCCAGCTTGGCGCGGCAAGTTCACCACAGGAGCCCATGCAGCTGAAGCCAGGTCATCACCGAGGCGCAACGAAAGCGTGCTGTGCGCAAGGCCCGATCAACATCCACTGCCACAACAGCACCCACTCACTTGTGTCCCACATGTGGGTGAGCCTTCAGGGCCCGGAATGGCCTCACCAGTCACCTCTGGACCCACAGCCACCAATCTTCCATCTGATTTTTGAAGCCATGGTCATCTTCGAATCCGAAGGACCCACATCAGATATATATATATATATATATATATATATATATATATATATATATATATATATATATATTATGTATTAAAGATAAACAGGTATATAGATTTCTGTCCATTTACCCCTTCTAGAATCCTTTATATTTCGCAGTCTCATGAATGCCAATTTTAGAACACAGCAATACTGTTATGAAAACTTCCCAAAACAAAACTCTTCCACTTCTGGAAGAATCCAATCCGAGTTGTTGTTGTTGTTTTTTTTCCATTTGTTGTGGGGGGGGGGGGGGGGGCGGGGGGGGGGGAGATTTGTAAGGGGTAGGCCATAGGCATCGGTGTGCGTGCGTGTGTGTGTGTGTGTGTGTGTGTGTGTGTGTGTTACAGTGTCCCCAAAGTAATCAGCACGGTAATTTCACTTCGCAAGAGTCAGCTGTGATTCACGGAAGACTTTGTTAGTGTTTAACGGCTGGCTGTAAAATTGCACACATCCGTTTCAGTGTTTGCTCAAAGCAGCAGTTTTCTTTCCTCCAAGTCAAATCATGTTGCTTATAGTTGATCGCAAGGAGATGAAATCCAGTCAGAATTAATACCCAACTAAGTCACAGAGCAGTGAAACAACGTCAAAGTTCGATCATTATGACTTCAAAAGACCAGTTCAAAACCAAACCCGTTTGTGTGTCTGTTCCATATTTCAACGATCTGACGTGGTCTGATCTCCGATTATTCGAAGTAAACACGTCGCTAGGATCCCAGCTACCATTCACATCAACTGTTTGGCAAAGCACGGAGTGTGTCTTGTCATATAAGGTGGAAAATGGCACATTTGACACCAACCACTATTATTGATGCGTGCGCAAAATACATGTGTGCGTGCGACCGTGCGTGCATGCATGTTCACGCGTGTGTTCGTGTGTCGTGTGTGTCTGCATGCTTGTATGCATGTGTGTGTATACATCGGAAGAGTTTGTAAACGCATAAAGGTTTAACCTTTCACAGATTTTTTTTACTTATCATTTGCTTATGATCATGCAGTGAGTGAGTCACAGACTGACATGACCTCACAGTTGACCCAACAACAAAGTGAGAGCTGTTTGATCTCCACTCCAATGGGAATTCATTTTCAGTTTAATCTTTTGTGAAGGACTATGACTCTAAAATTAGGTGGCAAGATTGCCCTGGCTCCTTATGCTGCAGCCTTTAGGGCTTATCGGCCTCTGGGAACCATCCCAACACTGACTGTCCTAAAACCTTTTGGCCGAGAGAGAGAGTGGGTATAACTTGGGTAAGACACCCTCCATTTCAATCAAATTCTAGGCCAGACAGGACAGCCGATGCCTTTTCTGCTGTTCAGTCGGACACGACTGACTTTCATACATACATACATACATACATACATACATACAGGTGAACTGTCCTGTTCACTGGGGGATGAAGGGGGAGTGTGGACGGTACCAGTTGTCACTGTCAAATCACGTGTTGAAGACAGGCAGACATACAGACAGGCAGGCAGGCAGGCAGACCGTACAGACAGGCAGGCAGACAGACATACATGCTGGCAGACAGGCAGGCAGACATATAGGCAGGCAGGCAGACAGGGATACAGGCAGGCAGGCAGTGATACAGACAGGTAGGCATGCAGACAGACAGACAGGCAGTCAGACAGACAGACAGGCAGGCAGGCTGGCAGACAAAACCCCACTCCATCTAAGGAGCAAATCGTTGGAGTGAGACTCCTTTTATGAATATCCTTGAAGGTCACATGACAGCATGATACACTTGGGATATATATATATATATCTATATAGATTTATTTATTTATTTATACACGTATATATACAAGTACACGTGCACTTTGTTGGCAAGCAGGCAGACACACACGGACAAGCGCAGACAGACAAGCAGACAAACGCACACACGCACACGCACACGCACACACACATGGCGTCTGTGGATGATGCGTGCGTGGCTTTGGTAGCCAGCTGCGTGTTGTCCATTATTTAATTGGGTCACAACTGAGGGAACATCAGGACGACACATCGATTGGGAGGGGGGGGGTCAAGAGGGGGGGGTTGATGGAGGGGTTTGGAGAAAGAATGAGAGCGAAACAGAAAGAGAGGATGAAGACACGTAGACAGACATACAGTGACACAGAGAGCTTAAGAGAAAGAGTAAGAAATAAGGCAAGCAGATAGAGTGAGAGAGAGAGGGTGCAGACAGATACCGAGAGAGCGTTAGATAGGAGTTAGGCAAGGGCAGATAGGCAGACAGACATACAGAGGGGGACACACAGAGAGAGAGAGAGAGAGAGAGAGAGAGAGAGCAGATATTTACAGAGACGACGACGACGACGATGATGATATGGATACTTAAAGCAGCGTCTATGCTCAGCCAGAGACCAAGCTCCAAGCGCTTTACGATCACGGAGTCATTTGCCTGGGTAGAGCCGACTGACAGCTGCCATTGGGCGCTCATCATTCGTTTCCTGCGTCATTCAGTCAGGTTTCATTCACGCACACACACACTCATGCAGACGTGTAATATTTTTACGTGTATGGCCGTTTTGTTTACTTACCACCCCATGTAGGCAGTCATACTTTGTTATCGGGGATGTACATGCTGAGTATGTTCTTGTTTCTATAACCCACTGAACGCTGTCATGGATTACATGATCTTTAACGTGCGTATTTGATCTGCGTGGGCATACACACGAAGGGGGTTCAGGCACTATCAGGTCTGCACACATGTTGACCTGGGAGATCGGAATGACCACACTTTACCCACCAGGTGCGACGGGGATCGAACTCAGGAAAGTCGGCCTTCTATTTGACCGGCGCTCCCTTCACGGTATGCAGTGACGAGGCTGTCTTTGTGTGTGTATTTATCTTTCTATATGCCTGTCTGTATGTATGTGTCTCTCTGTCTCTGTCTATTTGTCTGTCTGTCTGTCTGTCTATCTATGTCTCTTTCTTTTTCTCTCTCTGTCCACCTAGCTACCGGTCGACGGGCAAAATGACCTTCAGAACTGTCGATGATCAACTTTTCTGTTCCCAATTCTCACTCACGTTTACATCAAAATTAGGCAAACAAGTGACATCTTGACATTTCTTTCATGAATTTTATGATCTCTCTCTTTCTCTTTGTCTGTCACTCCCTCTGTCTGACTGTCTCTCTCTCTCTCCCCCTCTCTCTTCCTCCCTCAGTCTGTCTGTCTCTCTCTTCTCAGGACGTATCAGAATGTACACTGTTTCACAGACTCATCAGTACAGTGGGGACTCCCGCCTTTTCCATGCCCATTGATACACAGAGCGTTCACTGACACTGTGCCAGCCACGTTTCAGTCATTCCGGCTTTAGGGTGGAATTAATTAACAACTCCTTTACCGCCAATGGTCTCCTTCTGTTGGTGGGTGGGGAGAAGAAAACAGTGGGGGTTGGAGCCGTGGAGAGATAGAGATGGGAGAGAATAATTGTTTCTCTGACAAAGGTGATCTGTTTTAGGCTGACGCCTGACCTTTCCGCAGACCTTTCAGTGACTCCACCGTCAACACCGGCATCACAATGTATGGAACATTACACGTGACTGGTTTTCTTCTTCTTCTTCAGGGCGAAAAGCTGATATCACAGTCGTACAGCGTTTACTGACTTTTATTGGGATAATAGAAATGCCACTTTGTAGCCATTAAAGCACATCGATAATCGTACATGCAGTGTGACAAAAAGAAATAGAAGTGACTTGGTTGAGTGATTTAATAGTTCAATGAGAGAATGGAGTAGGGAGTATGTGGATTAATGAATGAATGAACGAACGAACGCACGAATGGATGAATGACCAAGTAATCTGCTTATTATATATTTGATATAGATTGGATTCTACACACTCATGTGAGAGACTGATGATAAACTGGCTTGAAATCACATAAAATCATGCTGGTTATGACGAATACATTTTTAAGAAGAGAGAATCGATGAACTAAGAAATATATGAGTAGATCGGTAGATAAATTCCCAATTCCCAACTGGTAATAGATAATTGTTCTATTTTAGATCGACAGAATTCCCAAAGTGGAATCCTCTGTGTGAATGCTGATTTATTGTGGCACAGCAAAGTTAACCATCACGCAATGTTTTATCTCCCTTGCAATTTTGGACTCCCAAAGAACTGGGGCACAGAGATAAATCATTTCTCAATCATTCAATGATTTATTAGCTACTGCATCATTTTCAGTCTGTTCCTCCATTGTACGTTCTTTTTCCATTGATATATCACCCATCACTGGTAGCTGTGGTGAATGATAGGAGTGATGTTTCTTCATTGTTTCCCATGGAGAAGGGAATAGCAGTGGATGTAAGTGACCGTTAGCAGCACAGGACACAGCACTGCTGGTTGCTGAATGGTGTCCCGTCCCCTGTCCTTAACCTGCTCGTTTTGCTGAATGGTGTCCCGTCCCCTGTCCTTAACCTGCTCGTTTTGCTGAATGGTGTCCCGTCCCCTGTCCTTAACCTGCTCGTTTTGCTGAATGGTGTCCCGTCCCCTGTCCTTAACCTGCTCGTTTTGCTGAATGGTGTCCCGTCCCCTGTCCTTAACCTGCTCGTTTTGCTGAATGGTGCCCCGTCCCCTGTCCTTAACCTGCTCGTTTTGCTGAATGGTGCCCCGTCCCCTGTCCTTAACCTGCTCGTTTTGCTGAATGGTGCCCCGTCCCCTGTCCTTAACCTGCTCGTTTTGCTGAATGGTGTCCCGTCCCCTGTCCGTAACCTGCTCGTTTTGCTGAATGGTGCCCCGTCCCCTGTCCTTAACCTGCTCGTTTTGCTGAATGGTGTCCCGTCCTTAACCTGGTCGGTTTTAGCTAAATCACTTCCAGGGCTTGTTTTCAATTGGTGGAGTATTCAATTGTCTGGATGCATTTGTTGTTGTTTTGTTATTGTTGTTGTTGTTTGGTTGGTTGGTTGGTTTGGATTTTTTGTTTGTTTCTTGGTTGTTGTTTTTTGTTGTTGTTGTTTTGTTTTTTGTTGTTGTTTTTTTGTTGTTGTTGTTGTTTTGTTTTTGTTTTTTTGGGGGGGTTGTTTGTTGTTTTATCTATTTTGTCACTACTCTTTTCTAAATTTATATATACAGTCACAATACACAAGCAAGCGTGCGCGCCACACGCGCGTGCTCTTACACTCAATCGTACTGAAAATACGCACACATTTAGAAAATACGTGCGCGCACATACACACGTACGCACGCACGCACGCACCACACACACACACACACACACACACACACAGGAACACAGACACACACACACACACACACACACACACACACACACACACACAAACACACACACTCACACACACACACACACACACACACACACACACACACACACTAACAAAAAATGTGTGTTTTCAGCTGGAGTGTACAGTTGCTGCACACTGTTCCCGAACAACCTCTGCGCCCCTCCCTCCTTCAGTGTACTCTGTCACCATGGTGATGCACCCCCCTCTACCTTCCCCACACATCCTCTGACATCGGGGGGAGAACAGAGAGAGGACAGAGGGAGGAAAGGGCAGAGAGAGTAAGGAGGAGGGCAGAGTGGGAGAGAGAGAGGGAGAGGGGGCAGACGAGGTGGGAGAGGTGTGCTGACAACGAGGATGAGGATAATGGCGACATCTTTGAGCAGAGGTGTGATGACATCATCACTGTTAGGCCTTCTGATTCTGGTCACTGCAGGTGAGTGTCTTCTCTGTCTCTCTCTGTCTCTCTCTCGCTCTGTCTCTGTATCTCTCTGTCTCTCTCTTAGCCCGTTTTCAAGCTCAGTTAGTTTATCCAGTGGTAGGATAATAGCTGTGTGAACGACCAGCTGTTTGTGTTCACGGATTCTCCAGTGTTCTGTCACAGGTCTGTCACTGATGAAACAAGACATGAGTGTCCCCATGACCTATGTTTTGATGCAGTCAGTCAGGGCTCCTTGTCGTCCTCAGGTCACGGCAATAACCAGAGGCAACGATGTTACTGACAGGGTTGTTCATTGACATCAGATATATTGCTTCCAGAGGTTATCTGTTTTGGGGTGATGGTGGTGTAAAAGGCCTGACTGGGCAAGCAGAGACACACTGCACTGTCAGATCTGTCTCAATGGAACGGTCTCTGCTAACAGCCATGCCTTGTCCTCTGAGCGTGGACTGCTGCACACTCTGGTGTGTCACCATCATGCCTGTGTAATCCAGGAATGCCTCATTTTTTGCATCATGATCTCCATGTTGGAACTGGACGTAGCAGTAGCATAGACATCGTCCATACCCCCACCTCACCACCACCACCACCACCACCCCCCCCCCCCACACACACACACACGCCCCAAAAACTGGACGTTCGCAGATCGCACAGTGAATTTCAATAGTTTCTAACTGAACTTTCTTCACCCGATTTTGTTGACAACACAGATAGAAGTTTAATTTGTTTTCGTGCATTAGAAAAATGATACTTTCACTTAATTTGCCTCCACAACTTTATTTCCAGAATATTGTTTTATACAACATCAAGCTGTTCCAAACAGGGCAGTTGGAAAGTAAACAGCAACATCTAGGAAAGAATGACAGATGTACAGACAAATACGGATAAACACAGACAGCAGAGTGGCCCACTCAGCCCTGTGTCTTTCTGTGGTGTGTGACAGTGCTGGGAGCCCAGAGGTTCATAGAACACCTCAGTGATCCATGTCTGTGGTGTGTGACACTGCTGGGAGCCCAGAGGTTCATAGAACACCTCAGTGATCCATGTCTGTGGTGTGTGACAGTGCTGGGAGCCCAGAGGTTCATAGAACACCTCAGTGATCCATGTCTGTGGTGTGTGACACTGCTGGGAGCCCAGAGGTTCATAGAACACCTCAGTGATCCATGTCTGTGGTGTGTGACAGTGCTGGGAGCCCAGAGGTTCATAGAACACCTCAGTGATCCATGTCTGTGGTGTGTGACAGTGCTGGGAGCCCAGAGGTTCATAGAACACCTCAGTGATCCATGTCTGTGGTGTGTGACACTGCTGGGAGCCCAGAGGTTCATAGAACACCTCAGTGATCCATGTCTGTGGTGTGTGACACTGCTGGGAGCCCAGAGGTTCATAGAACACCTCAGTGATCCATGTCTGTGGTGTGTGACACTGCTGGGAGCCCAGAGGTTCATAGAACACCTCAGTGATCCATGTCTGTGGTGTGTGACAGTGCTGGGAGCCCAGAGGTTCATAGAACACCTCAGTGATCCATGTCTGTGGTGTGTGACAGTGCTGGGAGCCCAGAGGTTCATAGAACACCTCAGTGATCCATGTCTGTGGTGTGTGGCAGTGCTGGGAGCCCAGAGGTTCATAGAACACCTCAGTGATCCATGTCTGTGGTGTGTGACAGTGCTGGGAGCCCAGAGGTTCATAGAACACCTCAGTGATCCATGTCTGTGGTGTGTGACAGTGCTGGGAGCCCAGAGGTTCATAGAACACCTCAGTGATCCATGTCTGTGGTGTGTGGCAGTGCTGGGAGCCCAGAGGTTCATAGAACACCTCAGTGATCCATGTCTGTGGTGTGTGACAGTGCTGGGAGCCCAGAGGTTCATAGAACACCTCAGTGATCCATGTCTGTGGTGTGTGACAGTGCTGGGAGCCCAGAGGTTCATAGAACACCTCAGTGATCCATGTCTGTGGTGTGTGACACTGCTGGGAGCCCAGAGGTTCATAGAACACCTCAGTGATCCATGTCTGTGGTGTGTGACACTGCTGGGAGCCCAGAGGTTCATAGAACACCTCAGTGATCCATGTCTGTGGTGTGTGACACTGCTGGGAGCCCAGAGGTTCATAGAACACCTCAGTGATCCATGTCTGTGGTGTGTGACACTGCTGGGAGCCCAGAGGTTCATAGAACACCTCAGTGATCCATGTCTGTGGTGTGTGACAGTGCTGGGAGCCCAGAGGTTCATAGAACACCTCAGTGATCCATGTCTGTGGTGTGTGACAGTGCTGGGAGCCCAGAGGTTCATAGAACACCTCAGTGATCCATGTCTGTGGTGTGTGACACTGCTGGGAGCCCAGAGGTTCATAGAACACCTCAGTGATCCATGTCTGTGGTGTGTGACAGTGCTGGGAGCCCAGAGGTTCATAGAACACCTCAGTGATCCATGTCTGTGGTGTGTGACAGTGCTGGGAGCCAGGAGGTACACCTCAGTGATCCATGTCGTGATCCATGTCTGTGGTGTGTGGCAGTGCTGGGAGCCCAGAGGTTCATAGAACGGCCCCAGAACATCTCGGTGATCCAGGGAGAGAGTGTGGTCCTCAAGTGTGTGGTAGCCGACAGGGTGGGCAACGTGCAGTGGGTCAAGGATGGATTCGCTCTGGGTACGTACCAGGGGACAGGGGGTGGTATATAGTATTGATGGATGTGCTGGGGTGTGTGTACATCAATGAGATGTATATAGCAGCATAGAACAGATGGATGTGTTGGGGTGTGTGTACATCAATGAGATGTATATAGCAGCATAGAACAGATGGATGTGTTGGGGTGTGTGTACATCAATGAGATGTATATAGCAGCATAGAACAGATGGATGTGTTGGGGTGTGTGTACATCAATGAGATGTATATAGCAGCATAGAACAGATGGATGTGTTGGGGTGTGTGTACATCAATGAGATGTATATAGCAGCATAGAACAGATGGATGTGTTGGGGTGTGTGTACATCAATGAGATGTATATAGCAGCATAGAACAGATGGATGTGTTGGGGTGCATGTGTGCCAACGGGGAGTGAATGAGGTGTATATATCAGCATTGTGTGTTTATGTGTGATAAGGTGTCAGCGTGAATGATTCAGTGTGGGATATAAGGATGTTCTGGGGTGCGTGTGTGTAGATCTAGTGTATGTATCAGCTGGGGGTGCATGTATATATATGTGTGTGGTGTGTGTATGAGTGTGGGATGTTGGCTGTGTGGCTAAAATGTATGAGGTGTATGTTTATTGTGTGTGAGTTGTTGGCCTATGTGTCTGCTTGGAATGTATTGATGTGTTGGAGTGTATACATGTGTTTGGAATATTTGCATGTGTATGGGATGTATGCATGTGTATGGGATGTATGTATGTTGAATGTGTGCATGCGTGTGGAATGTGTGTATGTGTATGGGTGTGTGGATGTGTTTGGATTGTATTTATGTGTATGCATTTATGAGGTGTTTGTGTATGGTATTCACGTGTGTGGAGTGCATGAATGTGTGTATATGCATGGGACGTATGTGTATGCATATATAGATGTGTGTGGGATGTATGGGTGTCTATCGGATATGATATAGATTTGTATTTGGATGGACGTGTATGGGAAGTGTGGGTGTGAGTCGAATATTTATCAGATGCAGGGATGTGTGAATGGATGTATGGATGTGAATGGGATGTGTGGGTGTAAATGGGATGTGTGAATGGATGTATGGATGTGAATGGGATGTGTGAATGGATGTATGGATGTGAATGGGATGTGTGGGTGTAAATGGGATGTGTGAATGGGATGTATGGATGTGAATGGGATGTGTGAATGGATGTATGGATGTGAATGGGATGTGTGAATGGATGTATGGATGTGAATGGGATGTGTGAATGGATGTATGGATGTAAATGGATGTATGGATGTGAATGGGATCTACGGTTATGACTGGGGTGTGTGAATGGATGTATGGATGTGAATGGGTTGTTTGAATGTGGTGAGAGGGCAGGTGAGTACAGGTGTACGTGACTGGTATGTGGAGTGAGTGCTTTGGTGACGGTGGTGTGAATTGGGTTACTCAACAGTCTGTTTGTCTGTATGTTTATCTGTCTGACTGTGTGTGTGTGTGTGTGTGTGTGTGTGTGTGTGTGTGTGTGTGTGTGTGCAGATTACGACCACAACATTCCGGGCTTCCTGACCTATCTATATCGATTATATCTGTGTGTCAATGTAAATTATCTGATGCGCGTGTGGGTGCGTGCGTGTGGGTGGGTGCGTGTGTGGATGTATGTGTGTATGTGTGCACAGGGTTTGACCGCAACATCCCAGGCTACCCGACCTACTCAGTGGTGGGCACTGAGTCCCGAAAGTTCAACCTGATGATCGCCAATACCCAGCTGTCAGATGACGCCAACTACCAGTGCCAGGTGACCCCGGGTGGACCCGGCCACCCGCGTCTAACAGCCTCTGCCTACCTCACTGTGTTGGGTAAGTGTGTGTGTATGTGTGTGTCCCTCTCTGCATCTCCAGCACTGGCCTTTCCCTGTCTGCATCTCCAGCACTGCCCTTTCCCTGTCTCTCTCTGCATCTCCAGCACTGCCCTTTCCCTCTCTCTCTGCATCTCCAGCACTGCCCTTTCCCTCTCTCTCTGCATCTCCAGCACTGCCCTTTCCCTCTCTCTGTGCATCTCCAGCACTGCCCTTTCCCTGTCTCTCTGCATCTCCAGCACTGCCCTTTCCCTGTCTGCACCTCCAGCACTGCCCTTTCCCTGTCTGCATCTCCAGCACTGCCCTTTCCCTGTCTGCACCTCCAGCACTGCCCTTTCCCTCTCTCTCTGCATCTCCAGCACTGCCCTTTCCCTGTCTCTCTCTGCATCTCCAGCACTGCCCTTTCCCTGTCTCTCTGCACCTCCAGCACTGCCCTTTCCCTGTCTGCATCTCCAGCACTGCCCTTTCCCTGTCTCTCTGCATCTCCAGCACTGCCCTTTCCCTGTCTCTCTCTGCATCTCCAGCACTGCCCTTTCCCTGTCTGCACCTCCAGCACTGCCCTTTCCCTGTCTCTCTGCATCTCCAGCACTGCCCTTTCCCTGTCTGCACCTCCAGCACTGCCCTTTCCCTGTCTGCATCTCCAGCACTGCCCTTTCCCTCTCTCTCTGCATCTCCAGCACTGCCCTTTCCCTGTCTCTCTCTGCATCTCCAGCACTGCCCTTTCCCTGTCTGCATCTCCAGCACTGCCCTTTCCCTGTCTCTCTGCATCTCCAGCACTGCCCTTTCCCTGTCTCTCTGCATCTCCAGCACTGCCCTTTCCCTGTCTCTCTCTGCATCTCCAGCACTGCCCTTTCCCTGTCTGCACCTCCAGCACTGCCCTTTCCCTGTCTGCATCTCCAGCACTGCCCTTTCCCTGTCTCTCTGCATCTCCAGCACTGCCCTTTCCCTGTCTCTCTCTGCATCTCCAGCACTGCCCTTTCCCTGTCTCTCTCTGCATCTCCAGCACTGCCCTTTCCCTGTCTCTCTGCATCTCCAGCACTGCCCTTTCCCTGTCTCTCTGCATCTCCAGCACTGCCCTTTCCCTGTCTCTCTCTGCATCTCCAGCACTGCCCTTTCCCTCTCTCTCTGCATCTCCAGCACTGCCCTTTCCCTGTCTCTCTCTGCATCTCCAGCACTGCCCTTTCCCTGTCTCTCTGCATCTCCAGCACTGCCCTTTCCCTGTCTCTCTGCACCTCCAGCACTGCCCTTTCCCTGTCTCTGTGCATCTCCAGCACTGCCCTTTCCCTGTCTCTCTCTGCATCTCCAGCACTGCCCTTTCCCTGTCTCTCTGCATCTCCAGCACTGCCCTTTCCCTGTCTCTCTCTGCATCATCTCCAGCACTGCCCTTTCCCTGTCTCTCTCTGCATCTCCAGCACTGCCCTTTCCCTGTCTCTCTCTGCATCTCCAGCACTGCCCTTTCCCTCTCTCTCTGCATCTCCAGCACTGCCCTTTCCCTGTCTCTCTGCATCTCCAGCACTGCCCTTTCCCTCTCTCTCTGCATCTCCAGCACTGCCCTTTCCCTGTCTCTCTGCATCTCCAGCACTGCCCCCGTCATTCTTCACCCCCTCCTTCCTCTTCCTTACCTTTCCTGTCTGTCTCACTCTCACTGAGACTGCTGACTGGTCATGAGAACTCCGGCTGGTGCCGTGTGTGTGTGTGAACTCAGATCTCAGAACTCATTTAATTGTCGTAAAACCCATCATGGGAATTATGGACACTATAAACTTAACACAGCAAACAAACAGAAAGTAAAAGCAATAAGTTGTGAACACATGCAGGATATTCTACAAGACATAGTTATGGATTGCGAACTTTAAAGCATTCATATATATATATATATATATATATATATATATATATATATATATATATATATTTATATATATATATATATATTTATATATATATATATATATATATATATATATATATTGCCAGTTCTGGTTGGAAATAACTTAGTGGCAACAGAGAACTCGGCCTTTGGATTAAGGTGTTGTGTTGCCAGTGCCATCTGGCCAGTGATTCGAAGACTGGGAATTAACTGTCACAAGTAGGCGAGATCTCAAGTCAGAGTACACACTACACTTGTCCAGAAAATGCAGTTCATCCTCTGTAACTCCACATGCTTTACATAGCCGGTCTTTCCTAGGTAAGTTGTGGTGACGTCCTCACTCAGTTTCAAGTTCATGTGCGCTTATTCGCAATCGACATAGTGCTCCTCTAATTTTAGTATTTTCGCAGCTGATCAGGTAAGGTTGTAATGTATAAGTGTCTGCAGTTTTGCAATAAAAGGAGAGTCTTGAAATGGTCCCGTTCTTTGTGCTGTTCCAAAATTGAACATATTTATCCTGTAGTTTATTCATGACAGAATATTTGAGTCGCTTAATGTTGAGTGTGCCTTGGTTTTCCCACACGTGGAGCAGTCCAGTTGAAACCAGTATCTTTTTGACAAAAATTAAGCCAAGGAACTTTTTCCAATGAATTCGTCGGTAAAATATCATCATATGCTTGCCTCAATTAGCTATCTTCTTTTGATTCTATGATGTGCACCCAGAATGATATAACCTGACACACTGCGGTCAGAGTATCTGCCTAACTCTGCCAGGACTGGTAACTTAATTGATCTTTTGTGTACGCCCATTAAGCTCCTACGGAAGTTGACATATGTACATTTTCTGGTGGGCATTTTGCAGAGAGAAAGGCATTGAACTGGTTAAACAGCATAGAGGGCGTGGAGGAGTTTGTCGCAGTTTGATTGAATGGAAACCACACCTCAGCGCCGTGACTGAGAATTGGGGTGACTAAAGTGTCAAACAGTTGAGTCATCACATCTGTCTTTACTTCTTTCCCTCGCACACTGCGTTTCCGAGCATGCGCTGCTTTGTTTCCTTGTTTGGCTAAGTGGTCTTCAGCAAGGTGAAAATTTCCACTCTTATGAAAAATAACTCCCAAGTATCTGTATCTATCCGTAGTTTCGATGCAGTTATCGCCACATGAAAAGAGCACTGGTATTTTGGGGTCGTTTTGGGGGAAAATTACAACTTTTGTTTTGTCCCTGTTGATTTTAAGCCCCCACATCAGACAGTATTCATGTAGCTGGTCTGGTTTGTTTTGTAGTCCTACTTTTGTTGTCGAGAGCATCACAATGTCATCCGCATATAACAGATAAGAGATTTGAGTCTTGGTTGCTTCGTTGATGTATGGTGAGGTGTCATCGTGTATAGAGTCTCTCATGTCATTAATGAAAATATTGAATAGCGTGGGGCTAATAACATTTCCCTGAAACACTCCCTTTTTAACTACGATGGAATCTGTAAACCCATCGTTTGATTTACCACATACAGTTGAATTTTGGTACATATCTTTTATAATATCGAAACATTTTCCATTTATCTCAATTTTGTTTAGTTTCAAAAGAAGTGCATTATGCCATATATTGTCGAATGCCTTATTAAAATTAACAAAACAGCTGTAGAGACGCCCATTCTTTTATTTATGGTGTGGTCAATTATCTTTTCAGGATGAATATGTGATCAATGGATCTAGAATGCCTTCTGAAACCAGGCTGCTCTGTTATTAGTAACTCATTTTGTTCTAGGTATGTTTCAATTCTTCTGTTGATAACTTGACAAAACAGTTTTCGAAAGGTACTGTTGAGTGTTATAACCCGATGATTGTTAGGATTGCTTGGGTCGCCACTTTTAAAGATGGGAACATTTATTCCATCTTTCCACTGACTGGGATAAATACCAGCCTGAAATATGGCATTGAATAACTTGCATACAGTAGCACTGATGCTGAACGTGATTGCTTTGAGCATTTCGCTTGTTATTCCGTCTTTGCCGTGGGCTTTATTGGTCTTGAGATTCTTTACGGCTCGCATCATTTCAGTCATCGTAAAAGGATTGTCCAGGACAAACTTTGGCATGGTCTGTTTTATTCTGCCAAGTTTTTTTGTACGTGTTCTTTCCTGCCTTTATCAACGGATACTTCACTACTTATCAAGTTTTCTAAATGATTAATCCATTTACCTGCAGATATTGTGTGTCTCTGCGACTGAGTAGAACTATTCTTTTAGTTCAGATAGTATTTTACAAACTTTGTTGGGGTCGTGCTCCATTGCTGTGTTTAAACTTCTCACAAGTTCATTTTTGTACGTCTTTTTTTTTTTTTTTCTTTATGGCCTTCTTGTATGTTTTCAGGCAAGAAAAGTATTTATTCTGAACGTTTCTGTTAAAAGGATTTCTGTTCAATGCATTCAGTAAAGATCGCACCTCTTTCCTTTGAATGAAACAGTCATGTGTGAACCACTTTTTAGATTACTTCTTTTCCGTTTCGTGTGTCTATTTTTATGTTTGATCGATAAATCGGCCGCTGCAATTTCTTCTTTGGCAGTCTGTACGTTTTGAAGTTAACGTTTTCGCGTCCTTCATTAATAGAGATGATCTTATTTGAAACTGACAAAGTCTTAAGTGCTGATGCTAACTTTTCGGCAGAGCCCTCCACCCAAAAGAAAGAACGATTGTATTTTGAGTCTCTTGAAGTGGGACATTCCTTTCTACTGACAGAACTAATAGAAGGTGAACTTTCTTGTGACTGGTAGATGAATGAACAATTCGATAGGACAGTGATCTGAAAACATCGTAAGATTTTTTACCTTGCATTTCATCACCTTTCACATAAGGTCCTGGGAACACGTAAAGTAATCTACGACACTTTTCCCTGTTGGCGAAAAGCATGTGGGTTACCATGTAAGTCACCAAGGGTTCTCCCATTTAAAATATACAATTTATTTTCCATACATAGTTTAACAAACCTTCTTCCATATTTATGTACTACTTTATCTGACGATCTTCTTTTGTGCACATAATCACATGTGTAGTTAAATGTGTAGTCATACATATGTATATATATACACAGCCAACATAAGTGTCTTGATCTGTATTCAAACCTTTTATCAGGTGGTATGTATACACAGCCAACATAGTGTCTTGATCTGTATTCAAACCTTTTATCAGCATCCACACACGGTCACTACTGCTCTGTGGCAGGAACTTAATACCTGGTCTCAAATAGTCATTCACAAATACAGAGGCTCTCTGTGCCTTTGCTCGCTTTGTCCTTCAGTAGTGTACCCCTGCTGCAAAGCCAGGTGGAAATATATCTTTGGTCTTATCCCTGTCCATTGGGTGTATACTGGTGTATACTGGTGTGTAAATGACAGCAGGCTCACACAAACATGAAAACGTGATACTTATGAGTAAACAATTCAAACACAAGTTTTCCCGACACATGTGAATTATTGCAATCCACCCCCTAGCCCCCCAACCACCCCGACCCCACCCCACACACACACATTCTGCCAGGGAGCACTATCTGTGTCGTCATATACCTCTGTATGCTTCATGCCCCCAATGGTGTTCACTTCCACAGTCATCAAGAAGGTCAAGGACGTGATTTTCTGCTCCACTTCTTTGTAAGAGTGTCTTTTCGCGGATTATTTATCAAGCCATTTTTTTTACTTCAGTTTATGGGGTTCTTGTCGAGGTTTTAGTTTTGTGTTCTGTTGTTACTTTATCGTAAAATATAGTTCCAGTAATCGATCACAACATTATTATGAGTGTTATGTCCAACGCATATCTGAATCTGAATCAAAATCAGAATCAGAATAAAATCATAATCAATTTTAATGGTCAATTAAACCACAACAAGATCTACAAGACACACATACGCACCTCCCCCCTCACACACACACGCGCGCACGCACGCACGCACGTATGCAACCTCGCACGCACACACACGCACGCACACACACACACACGCATACACACGCACGCGCGCGCGCGCACACACACACGCACGCACGCACACGCACACACACACACACACACACACGCACACACACACACACACACACACACACACACACACACAAATACACACGTTAGTAGACAATAAACAAAACAGAACAAACGTGGACGTGTCGTTTCACGTCTCCACGTGGTTGTACAGCGCTTAGAGCTTGGTCTGTGATCGAGCTCAGGCGCTATATGAGTATCAATATCAATCAATCAATTCATATCAATCGACCGATGTCCAGTATTCAATGCTTTTGTGTTCTTGTAATCTGTTACAACATTACTGTACACGTTATGCCCAGTATTCAATGTCTGTGTGTTCTGATAACCTGTTACAACATTACTGTACACGTTATGTCTAGTATTCGTATCAATCAATTTTTTTTTAATCGATGTGCTTTTGTGTTCTAGCAGCATTACTGTACACGTTATGTCCAATATTCAATGTGTAAGTGTTCTTATAGCATTACTGTGCACGTTATGTCCAGTATTCAATGTGTTCTAATAACCTGTTACAACATTACTGTACACGCTATCTCATGTATTCAATGTGTGTGTGTTCTAATAACCTGTTACAACATTACTGTGCACGTTATGTCCCGTGCTTAATGTGTGTGTGTTCTAATAACCTGTTACAACATTACTGTGCACGTTATGTCCAGTACTCAATGTGTGTGTTTGTTCTAATAAACTATTGCAACATTACTGTGCACGTTACGTCCAGTACTCAATGTGTGTGTTTGTTCTAATAAACTATTGCAACATAACTGTGCACGTTATGTCCAGTACTCAATGTGTGTGTTTGTTCTAATAAACTATTGCAACATTACTGTGCACGTTATGTCCAGTACTCAATGTGTGTGTGTTCTCATTAACTATTGCAACATTACTGTGCACGTTATGTCCAGTACTCAATGTGTGTGTGTTCTAATAAACTATTGCAACATTACTGTGCACGTTATGTCCAGTACTCAATGTGTGTGTTTGTTCTAATAAACTATTGCAACATTACTGTGCACGTTACGTCCAGTACTCAAAGTGTGTGTGTGTTCTAATAAACTATTGCAACATTACTGTGCACGTTATGTCCAGTACTCAATGTGTGTGTGTTCTAATAACTTGTTGCAACATAACTATGCACGTGATGTCCAGCACTGACTGTGTGTGTTCTAATAGCAACGTGTGTGTTCCGCAGTGCCGTGTGACCCCCCAGTGATCCAGGGCTATCAGAACGGTTCCACAGTGGAGGTGCCCTTCACCCGCCGCTCTCTGGAGCTGGTGTGTGAGGCCCGGCACGGCAGACCCCCCGCGGAGATCGAGTGGTTCCGGAACGGGGTCAAGGTCGTGGACAACGTTGTCTATGAGACGGTCCCTGTGCCCGGGAACAAGCGGACCGACGCCCGCAGTCGGCTGACGCTGAGAATCCAGGGGAACGGCGAGAACGACGCCAGCTACATGTGTCAGGCCAAGAACAGCGCCGTCATGGGGGCTCCCCTGTCCACCACCGTCACCATCTCTATCCTCTGTGAGTCAGCACGGGGACAGGGTGCTGGTGGTGGCGGTCAAGTTCTTGTCGTTGTTCTTGTTCAATGTGTTCTTGTGAGGAAACACGCCTGTGTTGGTGCCCACTTCTCTTCTGTTTTTCTTTTAGTCATTGGACTTGTATGTAGCCTTCACTTTATCATAATTTGGTGCATTTGTTTATTTGTTTATTTTGTTTATTAATGTTATGCCATTTTATGTTACAAACCTGGATGTATGCTCTCAGACAGACCAGCATTCTGGGGTTGTGTGCTGGTCAGGCATCTGCTCCGGGTCTTTTGTTTTGTCTCTGTCTGTCTGTCTGTTTGTCTATCTGTCTGTCTGATTGTCTCTGTGTGTGTGTGTGTATGTGTGTGTGTGTGTGTGTGTGTGTGTCTGTCTGTCTGTCTGTCTGTCTGTCTGTCTGTCTGTCTGTCTCTGTGTGCCTCTCTCTCCATCTCCGTCTCTCTCGCTTGGTCGTTCGTTCTATTTCCATTCTCTGTCAGTTTTAAGAACAGATTTACTGCTGTCTCCAGTAAATGAATGTAATGAATTACTTGTAATGTATTTGTATGTGTATGTAAGGGCCTTATGATGATTACATGCGCGCGTGCATTTGTTGGTGAGCGTGCGCGTGTGTGAGTTGGTCTGCAAGCATGTGTGTGTGGAGTGGCAACAGCTGGGTGAAATGAAAGGGATTGGGGGAAGGTGTGTCTGCTGTGAAATAGAATTAAGGGTGTGGGTGGTGGGGGCACAGTCT
>NC_134892.1:17889815-17914815 GCF_041734735.1 Babylonia areolata
TGGGGGTGTGGATGTGTGGTTGTAAGGTGGGGGTGTGAGGAGGTGGAGGTGTGGTTGTAAGGTGGGGGTGTAAGGTGGTGGATGTGTGGGGGGAAGGGGGTGTGGAGGTGTGGATGTGGGATGGGGGTGCGAGGGGGTGGAGGTGTAGGGTGAGGGGGATGGGAGTTGGATGGGGGTGGGGATGTGGAGGTGGGGGGTGGAGAAGTGGGGGTATGGATGTGGGGGTGTGAGGGTGTGGAGGAGGAAACAGGGCTACGTTTACTTTTCCCTTTGTGATGATTGAAGTCTGTTTCAGTCAACAGTGACATATTTCTACACTCTCCGTCCGCTGTGAAAGGGGGAGGGGGTACAGGTTGGGGGTGCCTCTCAGGACCAGGTTTTCTTTGCTTTGTTTCTTTGTTCCCTGGTTGATTTGATAACATACGTATTTGTGACGTATTTCTGCACTCTCAAAAAAAGAGAACAAAAAAAAAAGAAAAGAAAAATACGATACATACATCGAAACTTGATACTATTAACGTGACGAACAAAATGTATGTATAGAGTTGTCCTGGATATCCAACACTGCCTTCTTTTCCTTTTGCTTGTCTCTCTTTCTTCTCTTTCCTCTCTCTCTCTCTCTCTCTCTCACACACACACACACACACACACACACACACACACACACACACACAGTGACTGAATTAATTAACACGAGAGGCAAGGCCTTCAAGACTCATTTGTGATACACTTTAAAAAAAAATCTAATCATTAAAATGTGTTCTGTGTTTGCTATTATAAAGCTTCGGGTTAAAAAAAAGAAAAAAATAGTACTGACGGCAAATTCGAACCCCGCGTGTTCGGGTGAGAAGAAACTGTCTTACCCAATACACTATCGTGGCTCCTCAACTGACGTTCAAAAATTTAATATTTAAACATTCTTTTTTAAGGGCGGTAAATCGATTGTGGTATTCGCAGTGAGAACGCTGTTTAAATCATATTATTCTGGTGTATCTTGGGCATTCAAAAAATCTTTAGGGGCAATTAAAAATTCTTTTTAAGTCCGCGGCAATCACACGACAACATTTAGCCGTTTTCTCTGGATCTAGATAGATGTACAAGTTTAGTTACACCGGCCGGGAATGTACGACACGGTCGATTCAATTTCCCTTTTATGTTCATTCTAGTTTTATAGTTTTAAAGTTGATATGAAAATTGAGTATTTTGTTAAACTAATAACATGTAGAGCCAAGTACAAGTACTTCTAAACGTCGCATGAAGTGAAAAGGACTTCATTTTGAGAAAAGTCAAGACTGGAAATTTTTACGTTTCATCAAGGGTATTAATTCTCATGGTTTATTATTTTTAACTGTGAATTTCGATTGATTTTGTTAATATTTTTATGGCAGTTTGGGGCATAATCCAGTAAGTGATGAGGCGTTCACAAATCTTTCTCTGAATAAATATTTAACGGTCTGCTTCTCCAACTTTCCATCACATGTTATACGTGTATTGTTGATTGAATATAGGATTGAACGGGCAGGTCAACAACCTGAAACAAAATGGCGTCCTTCGCGTTCGTGAGGAATATGAGCACACGCTTTGAATATGTATAGATATGTGTACGCAATTGATTTTTGCCCATGACCTTCAGGGCTCAGCCAATAGATCTATAAATTCCACTCGTGGTATTGATTTTAGTATTTTCCGAAAAAGACCACTTGGGCGAATGAACATAGTGAAAGCCCTGTACACTGAGAGTAAAACACGCAGTTTTTTTATGTATTGAGTATAATTTTAAAATGTAATGTTTAAGATGAGAAAGATCAGGTTAAAGCAAATTAACCCCCCTAGCATTAATTACAGATCGATTTCCCTTTTTTACTATCTGCACCAAAGACATGCACCAGAAATATAACTTCCATGCTTAGCAAAAGAAGTTCCTGTTTGAATTTTTTTTTAAATGTTAAAAATGACTTCTGTTGTTGTGTCAGAATATCAGATCAAAGTGGCAAGTTTAGAGAATAAAATATATATATATATTAATATAACAGTAAATTCAGTTTGCATACAATTTGGCTTCTTTCTTTTATTTTTATTTTTTGTGCCCATCCCAGAGGTGGGACATTGTTTTAAAGAACTGAATTTTTCCTATTTTTATGCCAAATTTGGTGTCAACTGACAAAGTATTTGCAGAGAAAATGGCAATGTTAAAGTTTATCACACACACACACACACACACACACACACACACACACACACACACACACACACACACACACACACACACACACACACACACACAACCAAACACCGGGTTAAAACATAGACTCACTTTGTTTACACAAGTGAGTCAATAAAAAGGATGAAAACAAGAATATGTGGATGGATAGAAGGGTGGGTGCTTGGGTATGTGGGTGGATGTAGGGGTGGATTGGTATGATTGATATCATCAATGGTTGTACCCTTGTTTGCCTTTTCAGCTATCTTCTACTTCTTTCGTTGATTGGTTCGTTGTTTTCGTCCTTTTTGTTTGTTTGATTATTGTTGTTGTTTTTTGTTGTGTTTTTTGTAGATGCGCTTGTTTGTTTATTTGGTTTGTGTGCTTGTGAATCAGAATCAGAATGACATTGTGCGTGCGTGTGTGTGTGTGTGTGTGTGTGTGTGTGTGTGTGTGTGTGTGTGTGTGTTGTAATTTTTCTTATTTTTTTACTCAAGAAAAAATAAAAACAGAAAATGACTAATACGTGGATTTCTGAATTCGCCCCCCTCCCCCCACCCCTACGCCATGACCACCCCCTCAGTCCCCCCACAGAGTGTGAGGATGTCTGGGGGCAGGGGATCGCTGAGTGCGGGGGACAGGGTCAGGCTGAGGTGTGAGACCACACACAGCAACCCCCAGGCCCCCGTCACCTGGTTCGCCAGGGGCCGCCAGATCCCCTCCAGAGACGTCACCAACAGATTCCGGAGCTCCCCGGACGGGGGATGGGTGACGCGGTCCGAGGTCAACGTCAGGCTGACGCAGCAGGACCACAACGTGGTGTACACGTGTCAGGCCACCAATGACCTGGGCTCCACTGTGCAGGACACAGTCACTCTCAGCGTGTCCTGTGAGTCGGTCTGGTGTGTGTGTAGGTGTGGGTGTGGGGGGTAGGGTGGGCGGATGGGGTTGGGTGTGGGAGAGATGAGGGGTGTGGGGAGGGTTGGGGGGGGATATGGGTGTGTGTGAGGGGCAGGGTGTGTGCGCGTGTGTGTGTGAATGGGGGTGCGTGTGTGTGTGTGTGTGGGAGGGGGGAGGGGGTAGGGGGGTCACAGTGTGTGTATGTGACAGAGAGAGAGAGAGAGAGAGAGAATATTAAAAGATTCGGAACCACAACCAATCACAAACAAGTATTATTTATCCACTAACCCTTTAGCTGCTCCTGACGAGTATACTCATCAGTGCTGGGCTGGTACATGACGTCAGTGCTGGGCTGGTACATGACGTCAGTGATGGGCTGGTACATGACGTCAGTGCTGGGCTGGTATGGAACAGAGCATACAGGTCAGGGTGTCAGTCACCATTCTGCATCTGAAAGTCTTCCTCATAGGACGGCATTGCTGCTGCACATCAAAACGAACGGCACATGATCACAAGACAAAAACAGCCCCTGCACTCCAGATCCACGCCACAGTGATCACACTTCACCCAGGGTCACCAGCCAGGGGTCGGGGGTCAGGCCTCATCAGCTGTGCCTAAGTCTTGTGCAGACTTTGGTGTACAAGCGTGTCTGTGCACGTTACAGATCCCCCAGACCCTCCCACCATCTCTGGCTACACAGAGGGCGCCACCTTACGAGCCGATCACCTGGAACGGCTGACGTGTATGTCAGCAGGAGGCAACCCTGAGGCTGTGCTGAAGTGGTACAAAAGTGAGTGTGCACACCCTCCCTCAGCCACCCTGTACACACACCCTCCTTCAGCCACCCTGTACACACCCCCTCCCTCAGCCACCCTGTTGATACACACACCCTCCCTCAGCCACCCTGTTGATACACACACCCTCCTTCAGCCACCCTGTACACACCCCCTCCCTCAGCCACCCTGTTGATACACACACCCTTCCTCAGCCACCCTGTTGATACACACACCCTCCTTCAGCCACCCTGTACACACCCCCTCCCTCAGCCACCCTGTTGATACACACACCCTCCCTCAGCCACCCTGTACACACCCCCTCCATCAGCCACCCTGTTGATACACACCCCCTCCCTCAGCCACCCTGTACACACCCCCTCCATCAGCCACCCTCTTGATTCACACACCCTCCCTCAGCCACCCTGTACACACACCCTCCCTCAGCCACCCTGTACACACCCCCTCCATCAGCCACCCTCTTGATTCACACACCCTCCCTCAGCCACCCTGTACACACACCCTCCATCAGCCACCCTGTTGAATCACACCCCCTCCCTCAGCCACCCTGTTGATTCACACACCCTCCCTCAGCCACCCTGTTGAAACACACACCCTCCCGCAGCCACCCTGAACACACCCTCTCCTTCAGCCACCCTGTTGATTCACACACCCTCCCTCAGCCACCCTGTTGATTCACACACCCTCCCTCAGCCACCCTGTTGAAACACACACCCTCCCTCAGCCACCCTGAACACACCCCCTCCCTCAGCCACCCTGAACACACTCCCTCCCTCAGCCACCCTGTTGATACACACACCCTCCCTCAGCCACCCTGTACACACACCCTCCCTCAGCCACCCTGTACACAAACCCTCCCTCAGCCACCCTGTACACACCCCCTCCCTCAGCCACCCTCTTGATTCACACACCCTCCCTCAGCCACCCTGAACACACCCCCTCCCTCAGCCACCCTGTTGATTCACACACCCTCCCTCTGCCACCCTGTTGATACACACACCCTCCCTCTGCCACCCTGTTGATACACACACCCTCCCTCAGCCACTCTCTTGATTCACACACCCTCCCTCAGCCACCCTGAACACACCCCCTCCCTCAGCCACCCTGTTGATTCACACACCCTCCCTCTGCCACCCTGTTGATACACACACCCTCCCTCAGCCACCCTGTACACAAACCCTCCCTCAGCCACCCTCTTGATTCACACACCCTCCCTCAGCCACCCTGAACACACCCCCTCCCTCAGCCACCCTGTACACACACCCTCCCTCAGCCACCCTGTACACACACCCTCCCTCAGCCACCCTGTTGATACACACACCCTCCCTCAGCCACCCTGTTGATACACACACCCTCCCTCAGCCACCCTGTACACACACCCTCCCTCAGCCACCCTGTTGATTCACACACCCTCCCTCAGCCACCCTGTACACACACCCTCCCTCAGCCACCCTGTTGATTCACACACCCTCCCTCAGCCACCCTGTACACACACCCTCCCTCAGCCACCCTGTACACACACCCTCCCTCAGCCACCCTGTTGATACACACACCCTCCCTCAGCCACCCTGTACACACACCCTCCCTCAGCCACCCTGTTGATACACACACCCTCCCTCAGCCACCCTGTACACACCCCCTCCCTCAGCCACCCTGTTGATTCACACACCCTCCCTCAGCCACCCTGTTGATTCACACCCCCTCCCTCAGCCACCCTCTTGATTCACACACCCTCCCTCAGCCACCCTGTACACACACCCTCCCTCAGCCACACTGTACACACACCCTCCCTCAGCCACCCTGTACACACACCCTCCCTCAGCCACCCTGTACACACACCCTCCCTCAGCCACCCTGTACACACACCCTCCCTCAGCCACCCTGTACACACACCCTCCCTCAGCCACCCTCTTGATTCACACATCTCCCTCATCCACCCTCTTGATAAAGATAATGGATAGTGTGAGGCACTGATGTCTGTTCATTCGCTGACCAGTCCTGTGCAATTCACTTTTGTTCACACTAGTCTCTGTCTCTGTCTGTCTGTTTGTGTGTGTGTGTGTGTGTGTGTGTGTGTGTGTGTGTGTGTGTGATTCTTTCCCCTGTTATGGCTGTGTATATTTTTATTAGACTTACTGTTTTATATTCACATTAGTATAATATTTTTTTAACATACACAATGTATGCTTATGTGTGTGTAAGTGTGCATGTGCGAGAGACAGAGAGAGACAGAGAGAGAGAGAGAGTGTGTGTGTGTTCTGTTGTTTGTTTGTTTTGTTTTGGTTTTTTGGGGTTTTTTTTTATGTCGATTATTAATACCATGTTTGTGCTTCTATGTGTGAGTGTGTGTGTGTGTGTGAGTGTGTGTGTGTCTGTGTGTGTGTGTGTGTGTGTGTGTGTGTGTGTGTGTGTGTGTGTGTGTGTTATTTTTACCATGCTTATGCCTTTATGCAGTATAGTATTCGCATTCTATGACTTTACGTAGCATTGTGTAGTGCATGCAATGACATATGTAATGTCGTTGTGTGTAGTGTAGACCCTGTTTCAGGGCGGGGACTGGATGAAAAAAAGCGCGCCAGTGCTTATCTGTTGTCCTCGATAATAAGAATTTGTCTTGTCTTGTCTTGTCTTGTCTTGTCTTGTCTGTCTCCATCTCCTCACCCGTTCTTATCCGTTTTCTCTTTCTTGCTCTGATCAGATTTTTCTAAAGTGATCACAAACAAATATCCTTCTGTAAACCCTTCCACGTGATTGTTCTGGCGTTGAGAAGCACGTGTCCTCCCTCAGAATCCACAGTTGAACTGACTTGTGTATTTCACTGGTCTCTCTCCGCCTTCATCAACACCTTACTTTGATTCTGTTTGGAAGCGTCCCTGTGCTGTGTCCACAGTCATAGAATCCATACCACAATAGTGGTGTGTTTTACTTGTCAAACACATTGTTATCGACGTAACGTAACGCTGGTGAACACGCCCCCACCTCCCCCACGTGGTGACTAGCTAACAATTTTCTCCCCCTACTAGACCTTTAGTGGTGGTCTGGACGCCAGTCATTTGGAAGAATCGATAATCCGAGGAGGAGGAATTTTGTTTAATGTCCCGTCACACATATCGGTGATTGAAGACATTTTGTTAAAGTATTAATGTATACATTTCAGTAATATCGGTTAGAATGGGTGGGAAATGTGAATGAATGGAGGGTTGGAGGAAACTGGGCAAATGAGGGTGAAATTTGAAAAAAAAAATCTGAATACAATTACAGGAAATTACTTAAAGGACTTCGTAAAAGAGAAATCGTTAAGCTAACAAGCGAAACAGCTGATAATGAATGCAAAAAGTCAAAAACATCAACGTTCTCGGTCACTTGTGAAGACACACTTTCGTGTACATAAGGCTTCATCAAGCTAGTCAAAAATTATATGCTTAATTGACAGGTTACTGAAGCATATGCACTTGACATTAGGACAATACTTGGTCCGTAATGAATATGATAATAGTCTGAGAGCTAAACTCAGAATTGGTCTGTGAATCGGACCAAAGTCTGAGAGAGTCAACTGACGAGGTTTTAGAGTTCAATGAAAGCACCTATAAAAGTCTCTTTCTAGTATATTATTTATTTCCTTGTATGACAATGGGCAATGTACTTTTACACTATCTGTATGATTCTTTGCTCCCCTTTTTGCTGCTCTGTCTGCTTGGTCGTTATAAAGGAATCCAGTATGGGATGGTATCCAACAAAAATGAACATTTGCACCCTTCACAAATAGGGAGTGCAATAAATACCTAATTTCAAACAATGAATCTTCTCTTTGATTATTCTCAATAAGGAGCAAACTTTTTAAAACAGATTGAGAATCAACACAAAATAGGATAATCCGAGGTTCTTTTTGTAGCATGCACTTAACGCACGTAAAAGAACCCACATCAACGTGTTGTCCCTGACAAACTCATGCAGAAACATCCACTTTGACAGCAACATGTAATACAATACCGTACAATTACAAACAGATATCCCTGTGAAACTCTTCCACGTGACCGGCCTAGCATTGCATTACAGACACGTGAGTGATAAAAAGAGTAATGTGACACTGATAACTGACCACGCCCCCTCACGTGCTGACTGCAGACGGCCGCCAATTGAGGAACGCCCAGTACACGGTGATCGGCAACATCGCCCAGTCCCAGATCGGCGTGGTGGCACGGCCCGACGACAACGGAGCCGTGTACAAGTGCACGGCCACCAACGACGCTACAACCAGGCCTCTGGAGGCTTCCGTCACCATGACTGTGCTGTGTGAGTGTGGGGCTGAGGGTTGTGTGTGGGTGGTTACAGTGGTGGTGTGGGCGGTGTGGTGGTTACGGTGTTAGTGTAGGGGTGGGGGTGGGGATATGGGTGGTGGTTACAGTGGTGGTGTGGGGGTTGGGGTAGGGGTGGTTACAATGGTGGGTTGTGGGTGTGGGGGGGTATGGGTGGTGTGATGGTTACAGTGGTGGTGTGGTGGTTGGGGTCAGGTCAGGTCATTAGATCTGCTACTCTGTAATCCAGTACAACCTGTTCAGGGTCGGGTTGCCGACGACTAAACCGGCACTCCCACCGCTCCCTTCCGGGACTGGTGAGGCGGGTGGCTAGACACCCTTATGGAGATCCATAAAAGGGCGTTGGCTCAGGAGTGCCACCTACGGCCATCTAGCTCCACCGTGCTGTGTGCATGCCACACGCAGTTGGCCCCCGGGGTGTGTCTACCCATGCATGCGAAGTCTGGATCCGGCAGAATCTGCGGAAGAAACCTATCGGTTCAACGGAGAGGAAGGCGGTTACAGCAACGCACTGTGGAGTGCAGAGAGCAAGATGAGACACCGAAAGGATATCTAGGTCATCCACTGCATCCGTGCTCATCCTCCAGTCGTCTCGACTTAGTCTTGCCACTGGAAATTGGTGGACCCGGACGAGAGAGTGAGGTCGACGTTGCGCAACTCCTCTTCACTTTAAACAAACTCATCGCGCAAGTCATCAGTCATCCAAAATGACCTTTCATCCTTCATCATTTCATCATCCCCAAGTCCTGTGGCGACAGGCGAGCGACGAAACGACAGGTGTGGGTACACTGGCAGTCGCAGCTGCAGACCTGGACGCAGGCGGCTCAGGCCATAGGGTCGTTCTTCGTCGACAGGAGCAGCGATGGAGCTCGGCAGCCGTCTGAGCAGCCCTCTTTAGGAATGCACTGCTCACCTCCCTGGCATGAGGAAGGGGCTAGAAAAGGTGCCCTAAAAATTGCCTGCTCCATATCACCCTGGCCAGCATACCGCGGCTGGCGGGGACCCTACATCAGCGGTCGAAACAACAAGAAAGAAAAGAAAAAAACAAGGATCGTTCCTCTCACCATTGGTGCTTGGAACATAAGGACTCTCCTGGACAGAGATAACGCGGACAGACCCCAAAGGAGAACGGTACTAGTTGCATCCGAACTCGCCAGATACAACATTGACATCGCAGCCTTGAGCGAGACTCGGCTTGCAGGCGAAGGCGAGCTTTGTGAACAGGGATCTGGTTACACCTTCTTCTGGAGTGGACGAGGAAGCGAAGAGTGACGTGAGGCTGGCGTTGGTTTTGCAGTAAAAACAGCACTCCCAAAGGGAGTCAACGATAGGCTTATGACCATGAAACTCCCACTGGCATCTGGCCAGAAGCACCTCACCATTGTCAGTGCCTACGCCCCAACCATGACCAACCCGGATGAAGTGAAGGCGAAGTTCTACGAGGACCTTCACTCTGTCATTGCTGCTATCCCTAAAGCAGACAAGCTCATCATTCTTGGGGACTTCAATGCTAGAGTTGGTTCTGACTACATCTCCTAGGATGGAGTGATTGGAAAGCACGGTGTGGGCCACTGCAACCCAAATGGATTGCTTTTGCTTCAGACCTGTGCAGAGCACGAACTGCTGATAACCAACACAGTTTTCTGCCTCCCTACCCGTAACAGGACGTCATGGATGCACCCTCGCTCAAAGCATTGGCATCTCATCGATTATGTCATCGTCAGGAAAAGGGATAGGCAAGATGTACGTGTAACAAAGACCATGTGCGGCGCCGAGTGTTGGACAGACCATCGCCTTGTAGTCTCGAAGCTGAATATTCGAATCCAGCCCAAGAGACGCCCCCAAGGCCAGAAGGCTCCAAAACGGCTCAACATCGCTAAGCTGAAAAACATCACCATCAAACAGTCCTTTGTGGAGCTGCTGGAAGATCGTCTGGAATCCGCCTCTCTGGACAACCATAATGTGGAGTCTGACTGGAGGACCCTGCGTGAGCTGATCTATAGTACAGCTTCAGAGACCCTGGGACCCATGACCAGAAAGCACAAAGACTGGTTTGATGAAAACTGTGATGAAATAAGCAGCTTCTGGATGAGAAACGCCGTCTGCATCAAGCCTACCTGAGCAACCCAAAGTCCACATCAAAAAAGGATGCGTACGATGCCATCCGCAGGACTGTTCAGCAAAAGTTACGCCAGATGCAGGATAAGTGGCTGAGTGACAAAGCTGATGAGATCCAGGGATATGCTGACAGGCACGATATGAAGAGGTTCTATGATGCCTTAAAAGAATTTTACGGCCCCACATCCTCAGGATCATCCCCCCTCCTCAGTGCAGATGGGAATACCTCGATCACCGAGAAGGAGAAAATTCTCGAACGCTGGGCTGAGCACTTCAACAGTGTCTTAAATCGCCCTTCCTCCATAAATGATGAAGCCATAGACCGTCTCCCACAAGTCCCCATCAACGAAGCACTGGACGATCCGCCAACACCTCTTGAGACCCTGAAAGCAATCCGTCTGCTATCCAGTGGCAAAGCACCTGGCTCAGACTCCATACAAGCAGAGGTCTACAAGGATGGAGGCATTGTGCTGACTGAGAAGCTCCATCAGCTGTACTCACTCATGTGGAAAGAAGAGACGATCCCCCAGGATTTCAAAGATGCATCTATCATTCACTTGTACAAGCGAAAGGGGAACCGGCAAGCCTGTGATAACCATCGGGGCATTTCCTTGCTCTCCATCACAGGCAAGATACTTGCCAGGATCCTACTAAACCGCCTCACAGCACACCTTGACCAAGGTCATTTGCCTGAGAGCCAATGTGGATTCCGGAAAGAGCGCGGAACCACCGACATGGTGTTTGCTGCAAGGCAGCTGCAAGAGAAATGTCAGGAGCAAAATCCTGATCTGTTCCCCACCTATGTCGACCTCACTAAGGCCTTCGACACCGTGAGTAGAGAGGGACTGTGGAAGATCATGGCCAAGTACGGATGCCCTCGGAAATTTATTTCCTTGGTCAGCCAATTCCATGAAGGCATGCAGGCTCGAGTCCTGTCACAAATGGTGTCAAGCAAGGCTGCGTCCTGGCTCCAACGCTGTTCAGCCTCATGTTCTCTGCAATGCTTACTGATGCCTTCAGAGATGGCGATGTTGGAATCAACCTAAAGTACCGAACAATGGCAAGTTGTTTAACCTCAGAAGGCTTCAAGCAAAAACGAATGTCATGACAGACATCATCAGAGACTTTTTGTTTGCTGATGATTGTGCCCTCAACGCTGGATCTGAAGCTGACATGCAACTCAGCGTCGACAAGTTTGCCACTGCCAGCAGGAACTTCGGCCTTACCATCAGCACGAGGAAAACTGAAGTTCTCCATCAGCCAGCCCCAGGGAAACCCTACATTGAGCCCAACATCACAGTCAACGGTCAGAGACTCAGTGCGGTGGAGCGGTTCACATACCTTGGCAGCACACTGTCACGAAATGCGACCATCGACGATGAAGTGAACGTCAGGATTGCAAGAGCAAGCGCAACTTTTGGTAGACTCAATGCAAATGTCTGGAACAGAAGAGGCATTAGTCTTGAGACCAAGCTAAAGGTCTACAGAGCAGTAGTTCTCCCCACACTACTGTACGCCTGCGAAACTTGGACAGTGTACGAACGACATGCCAAGAAGCTGAACCACTTCCACACAACATGCCTCAGGAAGCTACTGAACATCAAGTGGCAAGACAAGACCCCAGACACAGAGGTGCTCGCAAAAGCCACCCTTCCCAGCATCTTCACCATCCTGATGCAGTCCCAGCTTCGCTGGGCTGGACACGTGGCGCGCATGCCAGACCATCGGCTGCCCAAAAGGCTCTTCTATGGCGAGCTGCAACAAGGGAAGAGATCACACGGAGGCCAGAAGAAGCGCTTCAGAGATACTCTGAAAGTCTCTCTGAAAGCGTTTGATATCAACCCTGACTCCTGGGAGGAATCTGCAGTGGACCGTGACAAATGGCGCGCTGCTGTGCACAAAGGCGCCAAGTTATGCGAGGCCAACAGGACTGCTGCAGCTGTTCAGAAGAGGCAGGCCAGAAAGTCACGGGCAAACAAGCTCCCTGACAATGATATGCCTGTCTTTGTCTGCCCCAACTGTCAGCGAACATTTCGTGCGCAGATTGGACTATTCAGCCATCTGCGCATTCACAGATAGATTCATGAGCATCCTCCCCCCCCCCCCACCACACCACCACCCTCCCCCCATCCCCCAGCTGGATGACAACGATGGTCATCATCGATCTCGATGGACACACCACCGGGGGTTGGAGTGGGGATGGTTACAATGGTGGGGTGGGTGTGGGTGTGGGCGGTGTAGTGGTGGTTATAGTGATGGTGTAGGGGTGGGTGTGGGCGGTGTGGTGGGTATAGTGGTGGTGTAGGGGTGGGTGTGGGCGGTGTGGTGGGTATAGTGGTGGTGTAGGAGTGGGTGTGGGCGGTGTGGTGGGTATAGTGGTGGTGTAGGAGTGGGTGTGGGCGGTGTGGTGGGTATAGTGGTGGTGTAGGAGTGGGTGTGGGCGGTGTGGTGGGTATAGTGGTGGTGTAGGGGTGGGTGTGGGCGGTGTGGTGGGTATAGTGGTGGTGTAGGGGTGGGTGTGGGCGGTGTGGTGGGTATAGTGGTGGTGTAGGGGTGGGTGTGGGCGGTGTGGTGGGTATAGTGGTGGTGTAGGGGTGGGTGTGGGCGGTGTGGTGGGTATAGTGGTGGTGTAGGGGTGGGTGTGGGCGGTGTGGTGGGTATAGTGATGGTGTAGGGGTGGGGTGGTAGAGGTAGGTGGAGCTAGTGGTGTTGGGTGGGGTGGTGTTTGAAGTGGGTAATGTTTTTCATATCTCCGTCTATCAGTTTGTACATCTCTTCATCCATCCGAGTTATTTACAGTAAAAATTCTTCTTCTGGATATGACCTATTTGGATTCACTTCTGGTATGTATACCATAAATAACTCTTAATCTTTTAAATGTTCTTGAATGCATGCCCAGTTTTGTTGTTGTTTCCGTAGAAATAAATCAAATGTATCTCTGAACCAATCAGTTGGGATGGACCGATCGTGCGCACAGTGTCCAATGATTTTCATATTTTGTATTTCAATGAAATAAGTAATATTTCCGAAAATATACCGGCCTTGTCTTGTCTTGTCTTGTCTTGTCTTGTCTTGCCTTCTCTGTCCGTGCACCTCTCCACCCCCCAGTCACGTGCTGTGGTTGCTGCTCTCTGTCCAACACGTGCAGTCCCCCCCTCCTCCGTGAACATCACCACCTCCACCTCCCAGCCCCGGGCGGGTGAAGGGATGACCTTGACCTGTGTCAGCTCCTCCAGCAACCCTGCGGCAGAGATCACGTGGCTGAAGGGGGGTGTGCGAGTGCAGGGTGTGAACCGGGGGGTGGTGGACGCGGCCCACGGGGGGAAGAACACGACCAGCGTGCTGCACCTGATCCCCACGTCCTCTGACCACAACGCCGTGTATGGCTGCAGGGCCACCAACACCCTGCTGGGGCTGGCCGTCACTGACGCCGTCACCCTCACCGCCCTCTGTCAGTCACACACCACGCTCACAGCGCGCGACCTTTCAAACACACATGCACACACACGCACGAAATCTCACACACACACACACACACACACACACACACACACACACACACACACACAGCTGTCTGTCTGTTCCTCACTCTCTCTCTCTCTCTCTAAGAAGTTGACAATCATAAAATTCTTGGAGTTGTGGTGGACAATAATCTATCATGGTCTGATCACATTTCTATAGTATGTAAAAATGTAGCTTAAAAGGTGTACCAGCTGAACAAAATAAAGCATTTCTTAAATGTTCATTCTTGAAAACTGTTCTTTCATGCATACATTGAGTCTCATATATATTATGCATCCACTCTATGGGATTCTGCAAGTGAAAACATTCTCAGGCCACTGTGTAGTCTTCACAGACGTGCAATAAAATTAGTTCTCCTGAAATCCTCCACATTGACACCAGATGATTATCTTTTATTGGATATTCTCCCATTGAAATGGAAATTCCTTCACCTTCACCTTCACCTATCCCGTAGTCTTGTGGACCGTTGGGGCGCCACAGGTGATCTGGCAACCAGCATCCTCCAATCCTCTCGGTTTTCTGACCTCCTGACTGTATCGCTCAACCTCAAGCCCGTCCATTCTGGGATGTTGTCCTCCCATCTCTTCCTCTGTCTGCCTCTCCTCCCCCCCCCCCCCCCCCCCCCGACCCACCCCTTGCACTGTCCTCTGCAGGAATGTCTTGGCAAGCCCTGATGATCTCGTGACATGGCCATACCATTTGAGCTTGCGTCTCTTGACCAAGGTCAACAGGTCTTCGTAGGGCCCAATGACTTGCCTGATTCTGTTTCGAACTTCTTCGTTCGTGATATGATCTTTGTAGGAGATGCCCAGGAGTCTTCGAAAGCATCTCATCTCAGTGGACTGTATTCTCTTTTCTATTTCAGCTGTTAAGGTCCACGATTCACATACATACAGCTGAAATGGAAATTAAAATACAACAAAGCAGTTTTTATGTTCAAAATCGTATCTGGTTGTGCTCCACCCTCAATTGTCAGTAAATTTCAAATAAACGAAAATCGCCACGTCCATAAGATTATGTTACCCCGTCAGCGAATTGATCTATTTAAATCTAGTCTGTCATACTCAGGCGGTTTATTGTGGAATAATTTATCAGCCATTCTCAATGTCCAAACTAGTCTTAATGTATTCAAAAAAATTTACCATTCAGAACTCATGAATGAATTTGCATATACAATGTCTTAACCTTTCCCACTCTCACACTCTGTGTGTCTGCTTGTCTGTCTCTGTGTCTGTCTGTTTCTCACTCTCACCCCTCCCCCCCTCACACACACACACACACACACACACACACACACTGTCTGTCTCTCTCTCCTTGTCTCCTCCTCTTCCTTCTTCTCTTGTGTCTGTTTTCTGTAAGTATTTATTGTGCATGTACTTATGTTGTTCGTCTTTTTCGTGGGACAGAATTGGAATTTTTTCATGCAATGTCATGCTTTTGTATTGAGCATTTGTTATGTTTTCCCTTTTCATGAGGGCAGGATGAAAACAAGCCATTTGTGCTTATTCCTTTTTTCCCTCAATAAAAAAGATTCTCTCTCTCTCTCTCTCTCTCTCTCTCTCTCTCTCTCTCTCTCTCTCTCTCTCTCTCCTCTTCTCTTCTCTTGTCTTGTCTCTTCAGTCTCGTTCTCACCCTCACTGTCTCTCTTCCAGAATATTTTTGTTAATGATGTAAGGATGCTGCTTTCGTGTGTCGTTATTTTATCTACATCTTGTATATATGTTCATTTGCTATATGTCCATGTATTTTTTTTTCTCCATAGAATTTGTGTGTCTTATCGTAATTGATTTTTCACGCTATGCTTTTCCTACCCCACTCTTCTATTTTCTTTTCTTTCTTCTTTTCTGAAGGCAGGATGTAAATTTTTAAAAAAAGCTGTATAAGCTCATTCTTTTACCCTCAATAAAGATCATTTTGACTTCACACACACACACACACACACACACACACACACACACACACACACATGATGATGACGGTTGTGGTTGTGTTGATAGAGGTGATCAGTCACGACGAAGATATTGATGATGATGGTGATGATGATGGTGATGGTGATCATTGTGATGATTGTGATGGTGGTGATAGTGGTGGTGATTGTGATGATGATGGTGATGATGATGATGGTGGTGGTGGTGGTGGTGGTAGTGGTGATTGTGATGATGATGGTGGTGGTGGTGGTGGTGGTGGTAGTGGTGATTGTGATGATGATGGTGGTGGTGGTGATGATCATGATGGTGATGATGATCATGATGATGATGATGATGGTGGTGGTGGTGGTGATGATGATCATGACGATGATGATGATGGTGGTGGTGATGATGATGATGATGGTGATGATGATGATGGTGGTGGTGATGATGATGGTGGAGATGATGATGATGGTGATGATGATGATGATGATGGTGCTAGTGATGGTGGTTGTGGTGATGATGATGGTGGTGATGACGATGGTGATGATGGTGATGATGGTGGTGATGATGATGATCATGGTGATGATGGTGATGATGGTGATGATGATGATGATGGTGATGATGGTGGTGATGGTGATGATGGTGATGATGGTGGTAGTGATGATGATGGTGATGATGATAGTGATGATGGTGGTGGTGATGATGATGGTGGTGATGATGGTGATGATGATGATGATGGTGGTGATGATGGTGGTGGTAATGATGATGGTAGTGATGATGATGGTGATGATGATGGTGATGATGATGATGATGATGATGATGGTGATGATGGTAGTGATGATGATGGTGATGATGGTGGTAGTGATGATGGTGGTGATGATGACGGTGAGGATGGTGGTGGGTGTGTCACGACCAGTTCCACCCGAGTTCCACGTCAGCACGCCGCAAGCCCTGGAGATGACGGAAGGCGAGAGCCGAACCCTCAACCTGACGGCCTATGCCAACCCCACCGGGGTCACCTACACCCTGTCCCGTGTCGGCCGTCCCACCAGGTCAGTTAGGGTCACACACACACGTGTGTGTGTGGCTGTCTGTCTGTGTGTGTGTGCGTCTGTGTGTGTGTGTGTGTGTGTGTCTGTCTGTCTGTGTGAGAGAGAGAGAGAGAGAGAGAGAGAGAGCTCTGTGTTCCCCCAATCATTTTCTTTCTTCTCTGTGTAAACACTTTCAATCTTCACACTGTGTTAACACCTTGTTTCCTAGTTTGCGTTTTAGATGGCTTGGTTTAACGCTGTTGTTGATTTGGTCACACTGGTGCAGTGTGTAACTTTTTTCGATTTCTGTAGACATTTCACTGTCACGCGGTATGACCGAAGAGATTCTGAGATGGGAATAAGTGACATGTGTTGTCATGGTTTCCTGGCTTTGCGGGAATTCAGTTCAGTTCTTTTTTTGTACTTGACAGACACAGGTAACAGTCAAGGTGTTGTGATGCACCTTGTCATCTCAGCACCTTAAAACCCTTTTTTCCAGAATAGCTCTTCCCCCCCTCTTTCCGGATCGGAGAAATATTTGAAGGTCGTATCAGTTTAGTCCTCTTTGACCGCAATCACGCTGATGGCTGACGAGTCAGACTAGATCGGCAGATTCTTCCGCAGTGGCTGCAGGGGAATACCTGGTCTGTGGTGGGTTCTCGTTATCCCCTGTTTTTCTGCTTTGTCCTCTTCTCTTCCACACTGGCACGACGGCTTGCTTCGATGGTGCTGAAGGCTTGGTGTGTCGTGTGGCACTTGGCACTTCAGTAAGCGGCGTGGATAGTCCATTGGCGGGGCTTGATGTCTTTGTGCCGCTTCACAAGTGCTCCTCTGTTGCGGTGACCAAACGACAGTTCACTGCACACAACGATCTTGGCTACCTACCTGTGTGTCTTCTATGTGGGACTGTCCGGCCCAACACAACTAGACTTTCAGCAGCATGGCAAGTTTAATGGATATATAAATACTTTTAGTAGTAGTTGTTGTTGTTGTTGTGGTTGTTGTTGTAGGAAGGAGTGGGTGGTGATGAAGTGTGTGATGTTGACGTGGCGGCAGGTTCCGGGTGAGGAACGGCATGCTGAGCATCAGAAACATCAACAAGAGGGACGGCGGTAACTTCACCGTCAGAGCAGTCAACAGTCAGGGCTCCGCCACCTATAACTTCTCCATCAGAGTCAAATGTCAGTGTTCCTGTGTGTGTGTGTGTGTGTGTGTGTGTGTGTGTGTGTGTTTGTGTGTGTGTGTGTGTGTCTATCTATGTGTCTGTGTGCCTCTGTGTGTGTGTGCGTGTGTGTGTCTGTGTTTGTGTGTCTATGTATGTGTCTGTGTGCCTCTGTGTGTGGCTGTGTGCCTCTGTGTGTGTGTGTGTGTGTGTGTGGAGACTGGCTGATGCCAAGATATGTAAAAGAAAACTGTAGACTTCACCCTTGTCACATATTCCAAAACTAAACTGGACCTCCCTAGCAGCAGCATCATCATCATTATCCTCAATCATCACAGATCGATGTAGAGAGAGGGTAGGGGGGCGTGGGGGGGGGGGAGCACTTGGGATGAACGGCGTGGTGGTGGGTCAGAGGTCAACAGTAACACCACACTGCACCCTGTCGTCCTCCCTGAACATGAAGATCCACAGTTCACATGGTCCAGTTTAACGACACACTGGCAAAGAGTCCTTTCAGTCAATTTCTTTACAGCCTGGGTCTTGGTCAGTAGTTTACCTGTCCCTAGATGCGTTCGTCAGTGTATATCCCCTGTCTGCAGCACAGCCACCCCCCTCCCCCTCCCTCATTTCTCTCCTCCAGACAAAGCCAGCATCACCCGCGTCACCGACAGCGTTCTGGCGGATGAAGGAGGAACTGCCGTCTTCAGTTGTGAGGCGGAAGCCAATCCCATCATCCCCAACATGATCACATGGACTCGCCCAGGCTTCGACATGGCCGGCAAGACCCAGCAGAAGGTGGAAGGTACCAGGAGTGAGTTGAGGGTGCACGAGTTGGTCCGTGCCGACACTGGCTCTTTCCGCTGTGTGGCGGACAACGGGATCGGCAGACCGGACACCAGATCTGCCCAGCTGATTGTGAAGTGTGAGTGATCCCCGTGTGTGTGTGTGTGTTGGGGGGGGGGGGGGGGGGGGGGGGGGGGGGGGGGGGGGGGGGGGGGGTGTCTGTATGAGAGAAAGAATGGGAGACAGAGAGAGACAGGGAGAGTGTGTGTGTGTGTGTGCGCGCGCGCGTGTGCGTGTGTGTGTGTGTGCGACAAATATAGATGAGGATATGTGACGGAGGAGATTAGAAAGACGTGTGTGTATGTGTACGCTCGCACGCATGTACACGCCCCCGCCCCCCCTCCCCGCCTCCCGCCGCACCCTCCCTTCCCCTTCACACACACATATCGTTAAACGAAAACAGTAACGACGTTTCTAACATGGATCAATGGGCTTGTGTAAAGTGGATACTTGAAACTTCTGCTGAGACTTTGAAAAAGAATTCACTTTCCAAAAACGAGCTTAACTGCAAAATTTCCAATTGCAGTTTTTAAAAAAAAGAAGAAGAAGAAGAATATTTGTTCACTAAAAATTCTAGCCATGGTAATGAAGATGCAAAGAAACAAGCAAGAGCGTTTGTTTTTTCAATTAAACAGAATAAAGCAGAAATAAGAAATGTTACACATGGACAAAGCAAGGGAGGCACAAGTCACGTCAACAATACAATGTTACACATGGACAAAGCAAGGGAGGCACAAGTCACGTCAACAATACAATGTTACACATGGACAAAGCAAGGGAGGCACAAGTCACGTCAACAATACAATGTTACACATGGACAAAGCAAGGGAGGCACAAGTCACGTCAACAATACAATGTTACACATGGACAAAGCAAGGGAGGCACAAGTCACGTCAACAATACAATGTTACACATGGACAAAGCAAGGGAGGCACAAGTCACGTCAACAATACAATGTTACACATGGACAAAGCAAGGGAGGCACAAGTCACGTCAACAATACAATGTTACACATGGACAAAGCAAGGGAGGCACAAGTCTCGTCAACAATACAATGTCACATGGACAAAGCAAGGGAGGCACAAGTCACGTCAACAATACAATGTTACACATGGACAAAGCAAGGGAGGCACAAGTCACGTCAACAATACAATGTTACACATGGACAAAGCAAGGGAGGCACAAGTCACGTCAACAATACAATGTTACACATGGACAAAGCAAGGGAGGCACAAGTCACGTCAACAATACAATGTTACACATGGACAAAGCAAGGGAGGCACAAGTCACGTCAACAATATAATGTTACACATGGACAAAGCAAGGGAGGCACAAGTCACGTCAACAATATAATGTTACACATGGACAAAGCAAGGGAGGCACAAGTCACGTCAACAATACAATGTTACACATGGACAAAGCAAGGGAGGCACAAGTCACGTCAACAATATAATGTTACACATGGACAAAGCAAGGGAGGCACAAGTCACGTCAACAATATAATGTTACACATGGACAAAGCAAGGGAGGCACAAGTCACGTCAACAATATAATGTTACACATGGACAAAGCAAGGGAGGCACAAGTCACGTCAACAATACAATGTTACACATGGACAAAGCAAGGGAGGCACAAGTCACGTCAACAATACAATGTTACACATGGACAAAGCAAGGGAGGCACAAGTCACGTCAACAATATAATGTTACACATGGACAAAGCAAGGGAGGCACAAGTCACGTCAACAATATAATGTTACACATGGACAAAGCAAGGGAGGCACAAGTCACGTCAACAATACAATGTTACACATGGACAAAGCAAGGGAGGCACAAGTCACGTCAACAATACAATGGACTGAAGAAGGGGAACGCAACACGATTTTTTTTTTTTTTTTTTTTAGTTCATGAAAACTAGAGGGAACAGAAATGTTTCAGCAAGATTAAGTAAAGACAGTGGCGAAACTATATCTGATCACAACATACTGCATGAACAGGCTGCATTCTAGAAAGATCTGCATAACCAGGAAACGTTGAAGAAGCAAGTAATGTAGAAAACGAACCGTTTCCACACCGAAATGAAAACAAAGCTACGGAATACAACCAACCTGTTTCTATAGAAGAAAATAAACAACAAGAAAGTACAACTCCCAGTAACAACGGTATTAACTCTTGAGTATATGGTGTTCATCCTGGAACAAAATAGATAAAACAGATGCAGACTCATTCACTGAATCATTTCTCATGCTTTCAAAAACAACGAATTATTACGCTGTTGCACAAAGGTGAAGATCTACACAAAGATAAATTGAATCAAAATAAATAAATGGAGACCCATAACTCTAACCAACTCCTTCAATAAAATATTAGCAAAGCTTTAGCAGAGCGACTCAGAATACATAAACACATTACCGGTGATCAGGTGGAGGCAGAAATATCGCTACAGTCATGAGAACATTGGATGATGTGATAAACTACCTAAATAAAACAAACAAAACAGGTTACCTACTGGATGATGTGATAAACTACCTAAATAAAACAAACAAAACAGGTTACCTACTGGATGATGTGATAAACTACCTAAATAAAACAAACAAAACAGGTTACCTACTGGATGATGTGATAAACTACCTAAATAAAACAAACAAAACAGGTTACCTACTGGATGATGTGATAAACTACCTAAATAAAACAAACAAAACAGGTTACCTACTGGATGATGTGATAAACTACCTAAATAAAACAAACAAAACAGGTTACCTACTTGCAGTTGACTCCTCCAAAGCCTTCGATTCCATCTCTAAACCATTTATGCTTCATGTATTTGATGTGTAAACCATTTATGCTTCATGTATTTGATGTGTTTGGCTTTGGTGCTTATTTTCAATAATGGGTTTGTATTCTAAATAATGGGAGCTCAAGCTCTGTAAACCATAGTGGCTGGATTTCCGAGCCTTTCGGATGCTTCATGCGATATTCATCAAGGATGCCCTTTCTCAACTCTTGCCTTCGTTTTGGCAGTAGAGCCATTTTCCATCATAATGAGAAATAGTGGAATAAAAGGTCTAAACCCATCCATTTCTCCGGACAGAGATGCATCTCCTATAAAATGAAAGCAACTAGCCAATGACACAACATTGTTCCTCAAAGATAAAGGAAAAGGAACAAAGATAAAGGAAATATACTAAATCCTTAGAAATATTCATTTTGTTTAAAAGTTTTTCGGGTCTAAAACTTAATCTTCAGAAAACGAAAGCGCTAAAAATAGGTAATCAAAATGAAAAGGAGCATATTCCAGTCTCTAGAGTAAATAAAATGAAAATTCTGGATATTTGTTTTGTTTCAGGAAAGATGTCAACAAACAGTGAAGAATATTGGACACCTAGACTAGAACTTATGAAGCACCCAATAAAAGAATGGAGTAAAAGAGACATTACAATACAGGGAAGGTTGTTGTCATAAAGATATTTTAGTAAGTCAGTTTATTTGTGTAATGCAATACATTGGTCTTCCACTAAAAATCCTATAAACATTTAATACATACTTTTATAGATTCCTTTGGCAGAAAGAAAACCACCACCAGAAAAGCAATTGAAAAAGCAGAAAGAAAACCACCACCAGAAAAGCAATTGAAAAAGCAGAAAGAAAGGTAATGGAGAGACGGAAGTTAACGTGGTGAAAATGGCCAACTTTCAAAATGTTTAACTTTACAATGGGTAGGAAACCTGTTCCATACCACAGAACAGCAATACTGAGTGTAATTACAAAATGACATATTGGTAAAATTGTAAAGCATGATAATATCTCCGATATCAATCGTAAACCAGAAAAGATAAATGGCATAGACAGTATCGATAACGATTTCAGGAAAAATGTCGTGATAATTTACTTAGATAACAGGGGACATAAATCAAACTTTCGAACCCAGCTACAGTTCAATAACTCACTTCTATAAGAATAACATATTTTTCTTCCCGTCCTGGCAAAGACAGGGAACTGACCAAATTAAACACATCATTCATAAAACAGAGAATAGATTACTGACTTGATGACATAGACAACATGATTGGCCAAAACCGAACACATTATTCATCAAACAGAGAATAGATTACTGACTACATGACATAGACAATATGATTGGCCAAAACCGAACGAACACAATACTTAAATACAACGTTATAATCAGATCTATCCCACATCACTGGCTTCACTGACTACAGAGAGAAGACACACACACAGAACAACAGATAAAAGATCTAAAAGGATTTAACACTAAGCCAAATAATATAAAGAAAATGTTCACTTCTGGAAAGGAATCGGAAATTCCATGCGCTTTCCATTTTTGACGCAGAAACTCTTGATTCAATTTAAGTAAGTCATTATGATCAGTAGTAAAAGAAATCTCAAAAGAAACAAGATTAAGAACTCTCCTCTGACCTGGCAGAAATATTGAATCCGCGTTATGATACACACATAATTACCAAATATCATGCATTGCTTGTTACACATCCTCACACACACACGCGCGCGCGCGCGCGCGCACGCACGCACGCACACACACACACACACACACACACACACACACACACACACATACACACACACACACACACACACACACACACACACTCACACACGCACGCACGCACGCACGCACACACACACACACACACACAGTGAGATAGAAGAAACGGAACGAATGTTTATTTCACTTGGGTTGGCAGTTGAGAGACAGACAGACAAGAAGACAGACAGACAGAATGACCTGTGACCCCACGTGTTGCAGACGCCCCAATGATTGACAGACAGACAGAATGACCTGTGACCCCACGTGTTGCAGACGCCCCAATGATTGACAGACAGACAGAATGACCTGTGACCCCACGTGTTGCAGACGCCCCAATGATTGACAAGTCCCCGGAAAACGCCAAGGCGGCCAGTGATCCGGGGAGGACTGCCACCCTCACCTGCAAGGCCGAGGGGGCTCCTGCTGTCAGTTTTCGCTGGACCAAGGTTCGAATCAAATCATAAATCACTATCTTTAAAGGGTTTGTTTTAGAAAGATTGAAGAAATGTAACCCCTTGTTGCTGACAGCTCAGGGAAGTGCTGGTGTGTGACTGATCAAAGGCTGACGTGACAGGTCAGGGAAGTGCTGGTGTGTGACTGATCAAAGGCTGACGTGACAGGTCAGGTAAGTGAAGTGCTGGTGTGTGACTGAACAAAGGCTGAAGTGACAGGTCAGGTAAGTGAAGTGCTGGTGTGTGACTGATCAAAGGCTGAAGTGACAGGTCAGGGAAGTGCTGGTGTGTGACTGATCTAAGGCTGAAGTGACAGGTCAGGTAAGTGAAGTGCTGGTGTGTGACTGATCAAAGGCTGAAGTGACAGGTCAGGGAAGTGCTGGTGTGTTACTGATCTAAGGCTGAAGTGACAGGTCAGGTAAGTGAAGTGCTGGTGTGTGACTGATCAAAGGCTGAAGTGACAGGTCAGGTAAGTGAAGTGCTGGTGTGTGACTGATCAAAGGCTGAAGTGACAGGTCAGGGAAGTGCTGGTGTGTGACTGATCTAAGGCTGAAGTGACAGGTCAGGGAAGTGCTGGTGTGTGACTGATCTAAGGCTGAAGTGACAGGTCAGGGAAGTGCTGGTGTGTGACTGATCTAAGGCTGAAGTGACAGGTCAGGGAAGTGCTGGTGTGTGACTGATCTAAGGCTGAAGTGACAGGTCAGGTAAGTGAAGTGCTGGTGTGTGACTGATCTAAGGCTGAAGTGACAGGTCAGGGAAGTGCTGGTGTGTGACTGATCTAAGGCTGAAGTGACAGGTCAGGGAAGTGCTGGTGTGTGACTGATCTAAGGCTGAAGTGACAGGTCAGGGAAGTGCTGGTGTGTGACTGATCTAAGGCTGAAGTGACAGGTCAGGGAAGTGCTGGTGTGTGACTGATCTAAGGCTGAAGTGACAGGTCAGGGAAGTGCTGGTGTGTGACTGATCTAAGGCTGAAGTGACAGGTCAGGTAAGTGAAGTGCTGGTGTGTGACTGATCTAAGGCTGAAGTGACAGGTCAGGGAAGTGCTGGTGTGTGACTGATCTAAGGCTGAAGTGACAGGTCAGGGAAGTGCTGGTGTGTGACTGATCAAAGGCTGAAGTGACAGGTCAGGGAAGTGCTGGTGTGTGACTGATCTAAGGCTGAAGTGACAGGTCATGGAAGTGCTGGT